>NC_052155.1:2304209-2329859 GCF_902713615.1 Scyliorhinus canicula | reverse complement strand
CCTCTGCACCCTATCTTTGATCCAAAAAGTCGAGGAAAGGCTGCCACCGCCTGAAGAACCCTTGTACCGACCCTCTCAGGGCGAATTTGACCCTTTCCAACTGGATAAAGCTTGCCATGTCATTAATCCAAGTTTCCACGCTTGGAGGCCTCGCGTCCTTCCACTGTATCAGTATCCTTCTTCGCGCAACTAGGGACGCAAAGGCTAGTACTCCGGCCTCTCTCGCCTCCTGTACCCCCGGCTCCACCCCAACCCCAAAAATCGCTAGTCCCCATCCTGGTTTGACCCTGGATCCCACCACCCTCGACACCGTCCTTGCCACCCCCTTCCAGAACTCCTCCAGTGCCGGACATGCCCAAAACATATGGACATGGTTCGCTGGACTTCCCGAACACCTGACACATCTATCCTCACCCCCAAAGAACCGACTCATCCTTGTCCCCGTCATATGGGCTCTATGTAGCACCTTAAATTGAATGAGGCTAAGCCTCGCACACGAGGAGGAAGAATTAACCCTCTCCAGGGCATCAGCCCATGTCCCATCCTCTATCTGTTCTCCCAGCTCCCCCTCCCACTTGGCTTTCAGCTCCTCTACTGATGCCTCCTCAGCCTCCTGCATTACTTTGTATATGTCCGATATCCTCCCCCCTCCGACCCAGACCCCCGAGAGCACCCTATCGCTCGCCCCCCTACTGGGGAGCAAGGGGAACCCTTCCACCTGGCGTCTAGCAAATGCCTTCACCTGCAGATGTCGAAACACGTTTCCCGGGGGGAGCCCGAATTTCTCCTCCAGCTCTCTCAGGCTCGCAAACCTCCCATCTACAAACAGATCCTTCAGCTGCCTGATGCCCACCCTGTACCAGCTCTGGAATCCCCGTCCATATTCCCCGGGATGAATCTATGGTTCCCTCTTAACGGTGCCTCCATCAGACCTCCCACTTCCCCCCTGTGTCGCCTCCACTGCCCCCAGATCTTGAGGGTGGCCGCCACCACTGGGCTCGTGGTGTACCTCGTGGGAGGGAGCGGCCATGGCGCCGTTACTAGGGCCCCCAGGTTTATGTTGCCACAGGACGCCCTCTCCATTCGTTTCCAAGCTGCCCCCTCCCCTTCCATCATCCACTTGCGCACCATCGATACATTAGCCGCCCAGTAATACCCCGAAAGGTTGGGTAATGCCAGCCCTCCACTCTCCCTACTCCGCTCCAAGAAGACCCTCCTCACCCTTGGAGTGCCGTGCGCCCACACGTAGCTCATGATGCTGCTCGTCACCTTTTTGAAGAAGGCCCTAGGGAGGAAGATGGGCAAGCACTGGAATAAGAACAGAAACCTCGGGAGGACCGTCATTTTAACGGACTGCACTCTGCCCGCCAGCGACAGCGGCACCATGTCCCACCTTTTAAATTCCTCCTCCATCTGTGGAATGGCCTTCTTCTGAACTGTAAATTCTATGTTCTTTCACAAACTCGGCCTCAATGAAGTCATTGCTGTAATGTACAAAAAATATGGTGTGATAATTTCTGATGTAATAACAATCTAAATCTACAGTATGTACGCTGTGGTTGAGGTCACCCCTCAACATCTTTGTTCCATTGCTGAAAAGGACTTGAGTTAATCAATCTCTGAAGTCAGTAAGATGCATGGATTCCCTCCTGATTTATGTTAATGTTTTTCTTCTTCCACCTTTCCTAGAATTCAGAAGAATGGTTGGATCATCTTCCTCCTGACCATGGCTGCGGTATTCTGGGTGTATCGACTGGTCAAGGTCATCTGCAATCTGCTGAGCTATTGGGAAATCAGAACGTTCTACATCAAAGCCCTGAGGATCCCCACGGTACAGGCCACAATTTGCTCGCTCAAATAGCAGGGGGACAGTTCAGAATGCTTGGACACACTCAGTGTCAGTGTCAGTGTGTATCAGTCTCCAGTTGTACACAGACATTGTTTTGGTGTATCTGTGTGTCAGTTCTCTTTAGATAAAAGCAAATTACTGCGGATGCTGGAATCTGAAACAAAAAGAAAAGTACCGGACAATCTCAGCAGGTCTGACAGCGTCAGTGGAGAGAGAAGGGAGCTAATGTTTCGAGTCTGGATGACTCTTCAAGAACATTATAGCACAGCAACGGCCCTCCAAGCCTGTACCGGTCATGATACCAACCTTTGCCAGAACCCTCAGCACTTCCGTGTACCGTATCCCTCTATACCCATCCTATCCATGTATTTGTCATGAGGCCTTTTGAAAGCCGTTAATGTATCTGCTTCCACAGCCTCCCCTGGCAACGCATTCCAGGCACTCACCACCCTCTGTGTAAAAAAACCTGCCTCGCACATCTCCTCTAAACTTTGCCCCACGGACCTTAAACCTATGCCCCCTGGTGACTGACCCCTCCACGCTGGGAAAGAGTGCCTACCCATCCACTCTATCCATGCCCCTCATAATCTTGTAGACCTCTATCAGGTCACCCCTCAACCTCCGTCTTTCTAATGATAACAGTCCGAGTCTATTCAGCCTCTCCACATAGCTGACACCCTCCATACCAGGCAACATCCTGGTGAACCTCCTCTGCACCCTCTCCAAAGCCTCCACATCCTTCTGGTAGTGTGGCGACCAGAATTGTGCGCAATATTCCAAGTGCGGCCATACCAAGGTTCTATTCAACTGTAGCATGACTTGCCAGTTTTTATACTTGATGCCCCGTCCAATGAAGGCAAGCATTCTGTATGCTTTCTTGACTACCTTGTCCACTTGTGTTGCCACCTTCAAAGATCTGTGGACCTGCACGCCCAGATCTCTCTGACCTTCTATATTCCTAAGAGTTTTGCCTTTTACGGTATATTTTCCCTCTATGTTATACCTACCAAAATGCTTTACTTCACATTTGTCCGGATTAAACTCTGTTTGCCATTTCTCTGCCCAAGTCTCCAACCTATCTATGTCCTGCTGTATCCTCTGACAATCCTCAACACTATCTGCCACTCCACCTACCTTGGTGTCATCCGCGAACCTATGAATCAGACCAGTTACATTTTCCTCCAAATTGTTTCTGTATACTACAAACAACAGAGGCCCCAGCACCGATCCCTGTAGAAGACCACTAGTCACAACCTTCCGTTCAGAAAAACACCTTTTTACTGCTACCCTCTGCCTTCTATGACCGAGCCAGTTCTGTATCCATCTTACCACCTCACCTCTGATCCCGTGTGACTTCACCTTTTGTACCAGTCTGCCATGAGGCACCTTGTCAAAGCTTTACTAAAATCCATGTAAACAACATCCACCACCCTCCCCTCATCAATCATCTTTGTCACCTCCTCAAAAAACTCGATCCAGTTAATGAGGCACGACCTCCCCTTCACAAAACCACTCGAAACGTTAGCTTCCTTTTCTGTCCACGATACTGTCAGACCTGCTGAGATTGTCCAGTATTTTCAGCTTTTGTTGTCCGTTCTCTTTGCCCTGGTAAGGTGATGGTGGGCCTTCTTACTTCTTGAGACAATCGAGAGCCCCATGAGGCCACTTCAGAGGGATCACTACGAGCCCATTGTGTTGGTGTGAGACTGGAGTCGCATATAGACCTGGGACTGGGAGAGGACGGGCAGCTTCCTTTCCCAGGGAACAGCAGTGAGCCAGTTTACATTTCTCACGACAATCCGACCCCTTTCACAGTCCTGTTCACTGATCCCAGACTTTTATGTTCCAATTTTGTTTTCAAACTGTCCATGGGAGGATTTGTGCTCTATTATGTTCTTTAAGTTACCAGCCCTGTCACGTAATCACTGTGCTACCCTGAGAGCCAATGGTGTTGGAGATAGTATATTGGCATGGGTAGAGAATTGGCTAACAGGCAAGAAACAGCGAGTGGGGAGAAGGGCTTTATCTTCAGGTTGGTGACCTGTAACCAGTGGGATTTCACAGGGATCAGTGCTGGGACCAACACTGTTTACAATATGTATCAATGAATTAGAAGAAGGAAACGAGGGGCCGAGTGGCCGACTCCTGTTCCTGTTTTACTGGGGCTGGTTTAGCACACTAGGCTAAATCGCTGGCTTGTAATGCAGAGCAAGGCAGCAGCGTGGGTTCAATTCCCGTACCGACCTCCCCGAACAGGCAGCGGAATGTGGCGACTAGGGGCTTTTCACAGTGACTTCATTGAAGCCTACTCGTGACAATAAGCGATTTTCATTTTTCATTTCCTTTATTATTATTATTATTTTAATTGTTTTGTGGATGCCGTGTCGCAGTTAACAGGTTGTGGCCTTTGCTGCCTTTTCTAGGTCGAGCTGTGTAATTACAGCTGGCAGGAAGTCCAAGCCCGACTGATCCTGCTTCAGCGAGAGCAGCAGATGTGCATCCACAAGAAGGAGCTAACTGAGCTCGACATCTACCACCGCATCCTCCGCTTCAAGAACTACATGGTTGCCATGGTGAACAAATCGCTGCTGCCGGTCCACCTCAGCCTCCCGCTGTTGGGCGACGTCATCTTCTTCTCCCAGGGGCTGAAGTACAATTTTGAGATGATTTTCTTCTGGGGCCCAGGGTCTCTTTTCCAGAACAAGTGGAACCTCCACCCCAAGTACAAGCGTTCTGGCAGCCGCTTGGAGTTGGCACAGCAGCTCAGCCGGGTAGTGCTGCTGGTCGGAATCGCCAATCTGCTGCTCTGCCCTTTCATCCTGGTATGGCAGATTCTCTACGCCTTCTTCAGTTACACTGAGGTCATCAAGCGAGAGCCGGGCAGCCTGGGGGCTCGCCGCTGGTCCCTCTTCGGCCGCCTGTACCTCAGACACTTCAACGAGCTGGACCATGAGCTACAGGCACGGCTCAGCCGAGGATACAAACCAGCCACCAAGTACATGAACTCCTTCACCTCGCCGCTGCTCACCGTCTTCGCCCAGAACCTGGCCTTTTTCTCAGGTTCCATCCTGGCTGTCCTCATCGCCCTCACCGTCTACGATGAGGACGTGCTGACGGTGCAGCACATCCTGACTGCCATCACTGTGCTGGGGATTGTGGTGACAGTGTGCAGGTAAGGCCCAGAGGAATAATAATAATATAATAATCGCTTATTGTCACAAGAAGGCTTCAATTAAGTTACTGTGAAAAGCCCCTAGTCGCCACATTCGGACGCCTGTTCGGGTTCAGGAATTGAGCCTGCGCTGCTGGCCTTGTTCTGTATTACGTGCCAGCTGTTTAGCCCACTGTGCTAAACAAGCACGTCCCTTCACTCTCTGGTGACAATTAGGACCTGGAGCAGCATGAAAATCAGGCTGGCTCTAGGTCACTATCTCAGCAAGTAGGACCTCAGAAAGCAAATAGCATGGGGTTAGATAAAGAGTAAAGCTCCCTCTACACTGTCCCCATCAAACACTCCCAGGACAGGTACAGCACGGGGTTAGATACAGAGTAAAGCTCCCTCTACACTGTCCCCATCAAACACTCCCAGGACAGGTACAGCACGGGGTTAGATACAGAGTAAAGCTCCCTCTACACTGTCCCCATCAAACACTCCCAGGACAGGTACAGCACGGGGTTAGATACAGAGTAAAGCTCCCTCTACACTGTCCCCATCAAACACTCCCAGGACAGGTACAGCATGGGGTTAGATACAGAGTAAAGCTCCCACTACACTGTCTCCATCAAACACCCCCAGGACAGGTACAGCACGGGGTCAGATACAGAGTAAAGCTCCCTCTACACTGTCCCCATCAAACACTCCCAGGACAGGTACAGCATGGGGTTAGATACAGAGTAAAGCTCCCACTACACTGTCTCCATCAAACACCCCCAGGACAGGTACAGCACGGGGTTAGATACAGAGTAAAGCCCCATCTACACTGTCCCCATCAAACACTCCCACGATAGGTACAGCACGGGGTTAGATACAGGGTAAAGCTCCCTCTACACTGTCCCCATCAAACACTCCCACGATAGGTACAGCACGGGGTTAGATACAGAGTAAAGCTCTCTCCACACTGTTCCCATCAAACACTCCCAGGACAGGTACAGCATGGGGTTAGATACAGAGTAAAGCTCCCTCTACACTGTCCCCATCAAACACTCCCAGGACAGGTACAGCACGGGGTTAGATACAGAGTAAAGCTCCCTCTACACTGCCCCCATCAAACACTCCCAGTACAGGTACAGCACGGGGTTAGATACAGGGTAAAGCTCCCTCCACACTGTCCCCATCAAACACTCCCAGGACAGGTACAGCACGGGGTTAGATACAGAATATAGCTCCCTCTACACTGTCTCCATCAAACACCCCAGGACAGGTACAGCACGGGGTCAGATACAGAGTAAAGCTCCCTCTACACTGTCCCCATCAAACACTCCCAGGACAGGTACAGCACGGGTTTAGATACAGAGTAAAGCTCCCTCTACACTGTCCCCATCAAAAACTCCCAGGACAGGTACAGCACGGGGTTAGATACAGAGTAAAGCTCCCTCCACACTGTCCCCATCAAACACTCCCAGGACAGGTACAGCACAGGGTTAGATACAGAGTAAAGCTCCCTGATGTGCCATCAATTGCACGAGAGACGAGTTGCTTTACAAAAGTTAGGCTTTAATAAACTAGAACGTAGCCCTGCGGTTGTCTACAATAAAATGGACGACCGCCTGGCGTTTGACTATTTATACCTCGGCAAGGAGGCGTGGTTAACTCAGCCTCTTGACCAATCGGTCGAGAGGCACATGACCGACCAGGGCCAATGGTAAGCCGGTGTTCTGCCCCAATGGCAGACAGGTTTGCAAATCATATCACCACACTCCCTCTACACTGTCCCCATCAACCACTCCCACGATAGGTACAGCACGGTGTTAGATACAGAGTAAAGCTCCCTCTACACTGTCCCCATCAAACATTCCCAGGACAGGTACAGCACGGGGTTAGATACAGAGTAAAGCTCCCTCTACACTGTCCCCATCAAACACTCCCAGGACAGGTACAGCACGGGGTTAGATACAGAGTAAAGCTCCCTCTACACTGTCTCCATCAAACACCCCCAGGACAGGTACAGCACGGGGTCAGATACAGAGTAAAGCTCCCTCTACACTGTCCCCATCAAACACTCCCAGGACAGGTACAGCACGGGGTTAGATACAGAGTAAACCTCTCTCAACACTGTTCCCATCAAACACTCCCAGGACAGGTACAGCATGGGGTTAGATACAGAGTAAAGCTCCCTCTACACTGTCCCCATCAAACACTCCCAGGACAGGTACAGCACGGTGTTAGATACAGAGTAAAGCTCCCACTACACTGTCTCCATCAAACACTCCCAGGACAGGTACAGCACGGGGTCAGATACAGAGTAAAGCTCACTCTACACTGTCCCCATCAAACACTCCCAGGACAGGTACAGCACGGGTTTAGATACAGAGTAAAGCTCCCTCTACACTGTCCCCATCAAACACTCCCAGGACAGGTACAGCACGGGGTTAGATACAGAGTAAAGCTCCCTCCACACTGTCCCCATCAAACTCTCCCAGGACAGGTACAGCACGGGGTTAGATACAGAGTAAAGCTCCCTCCACACTGTCCCCATCAAACACTCCCAGGACAGGTACAGCACAGGGTTAGATACAGAGTAAAGCTCCCTGATGTGCCATCAATTGCACGAGAGACGAGTTGCTTTACAAAAGTTAGGCTTTAATAAACTAGAACTTAGCCCTGCGGTTGTCTACAATAAAATGGACGACCGCCTGGCGTTTGACTATTTATACCTCGGCAAGGAGGCGTGGTTAACTCAGCCTCTTGACCAATCGGTCGAGAGGCACATGACCGACCAGGGCCAATGGTAAGCCGGTGTTCTGCCCCAATGGCAGACAGGTTTGCAAATCATATCACCACACTCCCTCTACACTGTCCCCATCAAACACTCCCACGATAGGTACAGCACGGTGTTAGATACAGAGTAAAGCTTCCTCTACACTGTCCCCATCAAACATTCCCAGGACAGGTACAGCACGGGGTTAGATACAGAGTAAAGCTCCCTCTACACTGTCCCCATCAAACACTCCCAGGACAGGTACAGCATGGGGTTAGATACAGAGTAAAGCTCCCTCTACACTGTCCCCATCAAACACTCCCAGGACAGGTACAGCACGGGGTTAGATACAGAGCAAAGCTCCCTCTACACTGTCCCCATCAAACACTCCCAGGACAGGTACAGCACGGGGTTAGATACAGGGTAAAGCTCCCTCCACACTGTCCCCATCAAACACTCCCAGGACAGGTACAGCACGGGGTTAGATACAGAATATAGCTCCCTCTACACTGTCTCCATCAAACACTCCCAGGACAGGTACAGCACAGGGTTAGATACAGAGTAAAGCTCCCTGATGTGCCATCAATTGCACGAGAGACGAGTTGCTTTACAAAAGTTAGGCTTTAATAAACTAGAACTTAGCCCTGCGGTTGTCTACAATAAAATGGACGACCGCCTGGCGTTTGACTATTTATACCTCGGCAAGGAGGCGTGGTTAACTCAGCCTCTTGACCAATCGGTCGAGAGGCACATGACCGACCAGGGCCAATGGTAAGCCGGTGTTCTGCCCCAATGGCAGACAGGTTTGCAAATCATATCACCACACTCCCTCTACACTGTCCCCATCAAACACTCCCACGATAGGTACAGCACGGTGTTAGATACAGAGTAAAGCTTCCTCTACACTGTCCCCATCAAACATTCCCAGGACAGGTACAGCACGGGGTTAGATACAGAGTAAAGCTCCCTCTACACTGTCCCCATCAAACACTCCCAGGACAGGTACAGCACGGGGTCAGATACAGAGTAAAGCTCCCTCTACACTGTCCCCATCAAACACTCCCACGATAGGTACAGCACAGGGTTAGATACAGAGTAAAGCTCTCTCCACTCTGTTCCCATCAAACACTCCCAGGACAGGTACAGCATGGGGTTAGATACAGAGTAAAGCTCCCTCTACACTGTCCCCATCAAACACTCCCAGGACAGGTACAGCACGGGGTTAGATACAGAGCAAAGCTCCCTCTACACTGTCCCCATCAAACACTCCCAGGACAGGTACAGCACGGGGTTAGATACAGGGTAAAGCTCCCTCCACACTGTCCCCATCAAACACTCCCAGGACAGGTACAGCACGGGGTTAGATACAGAATATAGCTCCCTCTACACTGTCTCCATCAAACACTCCCAGGACAGGTACAGCACGGGGTCAGATACAGAGTAAAGCTCCCTCTACACTGTCCCCATCAAACACTCCCAGGACAGGTACAGCACGGGTTTAGATACAGAGTAAAGCTCCCTCTACACTGTCCCCATCAAACACTCCCAGGACAGGTACAGCACGGGGTTAGTTACAGAGTAAAGCTCCCTCTACACTGTCCCCATCAAACCCTCCCAGGACAGGTACAGCACGGGGTTAGATACAGAGTACAGCTCCCTCTACACTGTCCCCATCAAACACTCCCAGGACAGGTACAGCACGGGGTTAGATACAGAGTAAAGCTCCCTCTACACTGTCCCCATCAAACACTCCCAGGACAGGTACAGCACTGGGTTAGATACAGAGTAAAGCTCCCTCTACACTGTCCCCATCAAACACTCCCAGGACAGGTACAGCACGGGGTTAGATACAGAGTAAAGCTCCCTCTACACTGTCCCCATCAAACACTCCCAGGGCAGGTACAGCATGGGGTTAGATACAGAGTAAAGCTCCCTCTACACTGTCTCCATCAAACACTCCCAGGACAGGTAGAGCACGGGGTTAGATAGAGTAAAGCTCCCTCTTCACTGACCCCATCAAACACTCCCAGGACAGGATGAGCACGGAGTTAAAATCCGAGAAGTTAGGGGCAGCACGTGGCGCAGTGGGTAGCACTGGGACTACGGCGCTGAGGACCTGGGTTTGAATCCCGACCCTGGGTCACTGTCCGTGTGGAGTTTGCACACTCTCCCCGTGTCTGCGTGGGTCTCACCCCCACAACCCAAAGATGTGCAGGTTAGGTGGATTGGCCACGCTAAATTGCCCTTTAAATGGAAAAAAGTAATTGGGTGCTCTAAATTCAAAAAAAGAGAATCAGAGCTGCCTATCCATTTCCAGAGTTATGCTGACCCAGACCAGTTTGTGGAATAGTGTTGACCCTGATCTGTGTTTGCCGCCAGGTCCTTTATTCCTGATGAATATATGGTGTGGTGCCCAGAGCAGCTGCTGCAGTGTGTCCTGGCCCACATCCACTACATGCCTGACCACTGGAAAGGAAATGCCAATAAATGCGAGACGCGGGATGAGATGGCTCAGCTGTTCCAGTACAAAGCGGTACGGTAAATGTTGAAATGCACCGTGATGATGTGTGGGGTTGGGGACAGCGGATGTGAGGGGCTGGGATACAGAGGAGCATTTGTTGTGTTTACTCTGTGCTCCGGACAGTCTTTCACCGGATGTCCCAAAGGGTTTCCAAGCCAATGTCGAGGTTATGTTTTGAACTTTTGCAATGTAGGAAAGTATGACAGCCAACTAACGTGGAGCAATGTGATGATGCCAAATGATCTGTTTTGGCTGTTGTTTGAGGGACAAATTCTGGACACTGAAAACAGCTCTCTGCTATTAATCATCCACCGGATAGGATTGGTGGGATCTTGGTTTCATGTCCCCTATGATGGGGCTCTGATTTTGTCCTCATCCCCAAAGGTGAGAGTGCAACTCATGTCGCCAACAATAGCAACAATCACTTGATAGTACACAGCATGAGTATCGCTGAAAAAAGAGACATACTGTCAAAGATTTTCATCTTGCACTCATCAGGACGGATTGCAAGATTCGCCACCATATTGTCTCTGCAGATGACCGCACCATAAACGATACCTGTTTGAAACACGCCCACACTGTAAACTCACTACAGTGAAAGTGGTTTGGCAGCGCACTTAGATGCTGCCGACACATCCTATACTCTCTAGAGTTTAGAAGAATGAGGGGAGATCAAATTGAGGTATATAAGATGATAACGGTATGGATAAAGTTGACGTTGAGCGGATGCTTGTGGGGCATTCTCGAATCAGAGCAGAGGGCAGAGCAGAGAGGTCGTAGTTTTAGGATAAGGGGTAGCTGATTTAAAACAGATTTGAGGAGAAATTACTTCTCCCAAAGGATGGTGAATCTGTGGAATTCGCTACCCCAGAGTGCGGTGCATGCTGGGACAGTGAGTCAATTTAAGAAGGGGTTAGACAGGTTTTTAATTGGTAATGGCTGAAGGATAATGGAGAACGGGCAGGACGGCGGAGTTGAGGCCATGATGAGATCAGCCATGATCGAATAGCGGAGCAGACTCGATGGGCCGAACAGCCTAATTTTGCTCCTATATCTTATGTCACTGACCGTGTACATCTGAAACTGAGGAGTTTGTTCTGAGGCGTAGCTTTAATTTGGTTTGCCTTCTTCCCACATTATACGGGCAGCGGTATTTGCTGAATTTGGACTCCTTTATTTCCAGCTATCTTGCGACAAACCAGTGACCAATGAAGACATGCCTCTCTGATCTAACGCACATTTTGTGGGATACCAACTATTTGGCCAATTTACACATGCAGCATGAATATATGGTCGTATTGCGAGGCCTCAAAGCCAATTTATCTGTTTACATATCTGTAAACCCAACAAAGAGGCTGGAATAGTCATCCTTAACAAGCTTAACTATACTGACAAAATGCACGCCATTCTGAATGATGGGTCCTAATTTTGCATCCATTGGACCGGCTGCTCAGTATGAGCACACAGCTCTGCTCGAAAGCAATCTCATATGTAGTGCCCGAGCCATTGGCTCATTAAAGCCATCCTGCAAGATAATGTCGAGCCTGATCAGATCATTGCTCGCTGTCTATCGCACAAACTCATGAATGGATCGACGGCTGCAGCTTTCATAGATTATCATAGAATTTACAGTGCAGAAGGAGGCCACTCGGCCCATCAAGTCTGCACCGGCTCTTGGGAAGAGCACCCTACCCAAGGTCAACACCTCCACCCTATCCCCATAACCCAGTAACCCCACCCAACACTAAGGGCAGTTTTGGACACTAACGGCAATTTATCATGGTCAACCCACCTAACCTGCACATCTTTGGACTGTGGGAGGAAACCGGAGCACCCGGAGGAAACCCACGCACACACGGGGAGGATGTGCAGACTCCGCACAGACAGTGACCCAAGCCAGAATCGAACCTGGGACCCTGGAGCTGTGAAGCAATTGTGCTATCCACAATGCTACCGTGCTGCCCTTTTCGATCCTGAAAGGTGCCCAGTCTATTTCAAGATTGCCCTGGAAACATTAAGGTGTCTCAAAAATTTGCGTAACAGGATCACCATTTCATGCTGCTACCTATGCAGTAGCAACGTGAGTGACATTCGCCAATAACAGCATACTGCTGTCAAACCAAAAAGACATTCCACCGAGCACACAAACGAGTAATATGCTATCTGAATTTCGGTGCCTGTGTAATGTCGGGAATGTAGGCCGTACGTCCCAATGACTAGCGGATTGTATCAAACAGCACATCCCTTCGGCTATTCACAACAGGCAAAATAATGACCAAACCCATCTGGTTCACTAATGTCCTTGAGGGAAGGAAATCTGCCGTCCTTACCTGGTCTGGCCTACATGTGACAATGTGGTTGACTCTGAACTGTGTTGCACGTTTTGCTATGGGTGTAAAACGCGTTTATTGGAGTGTATTAACTTGCCTCTGTTAAAGGCCGGGTGCTTAACACTACTAGGCTCTGTATGTGTATTTTTCAGCTCAGGAGTCGTATAGACACCTCACAAATATTCCAAGGTCAGGTTCAAAGTAATAAAACGATACACCGATTAGTAAGTTCCAAACGATCAATATTTATTATACAATTATAATAAATACGCATGCACACACTAAGGGACTAAGCTATGACTAAACTAAGCAATCAGAATACTTAACTACACAGGAACAGGCAAGGTCAGGGAGCGAGGCCTTCGTCCCGGTCTTGGTCTGCAACCTTCAGAAAGCGTGCTGGTCACTGGGGGTCTAGCGGGCTTGGTTCGCGTAGCGAGCGTCGTATTGGCACTTACGGTTCGGCGGCTGGTGCTCAACGCCTGGAGTCAGGATACACGTTCAAGGTCTTGGTCAAAGCCGGAGCACGAAACAACAGACAGGACCATGTGTGGGGGTCTACTTTTATAGGGGTCCCCAATGTCCTTGCCTTTTCCTGGGCGGACTTTACCTTCAGGTATCGATTGGATCGCTTCCAATCGATATCTTTTGAATTCCTCCAATGTGAGGGTCTTTCTCGATGGTGGGGGCGGTTTCTATAGTGGATACTTCTGGTGCCGCTCTGTCTGGACATCCACTCAAGCATCTTATTCAAACCCAAATGTTGCCATTGTGTGTGCCTAGATCTGGACTGCCTCATTAGTATGTAAAACGTTCTGCCATTATCACCTTTGGTTTGAGATCTTCCACCTGGCCAGAAACTGGTTTTGCTGCTTGCAAAATGCTAATGAGTGTTTGCAGGCTGCTTGCCTTGGCTAAACTGTTTTTCCCTGCAGTCTTAGCGATTCTCCATTTTGTTTAGTTCAGTGTCCATTTTAGGTGGCTACAGTGGCTACATTCCCTCCTTGTGATCCTCACAATCAAAATATTGTGAAGGATCACCTATGTACGTTGCCTCGAGTGCATCTGGGTTGCCTTCTTTGTGTTCCCTGACCTCGGCAAGCTCCTGAGCGTCTACTCTGTCCTTAACTATGGGAAGAAAAATTTTTTAACTGACATCTCTACTTGGCCCTATGTCAAAGGGGACATGCATTACCACAAACTGGGAACCTCTACCTATCACAACTATCCTTATCTTACCTTAAACATTTCATTACAGACTAAACCTCATCCATTCATACCACATCACATAACATTTCCTGACTCGGCAGTCGAGTTCAGGACAATATAATACATGGGTATATACTTTATTTTATTCACAGTGCTTTATTCATCATGGGGCAAAGGGGATTGATGAAACCGGAAAATAGGAGATCGAACTCCATAGACGGTTGAGGGGCAGGAACGGGAGGCTCTCCTCTTCCACTTCCTCAACCTGAGGGTCTGTACAAGTATGGCGAGGATCGCAATCACTAGCAGTGATTCAATCACGTATGACATGGAGTACCATGTCATAAATTTTGTGCACCAGGTCTGAACCTCACTGATCAGAGCTGAGCACTGGGGAGTTGCTGTAAGTGAAACATTTACGGTGGGGGTTGTGGGGGAAACGTGTCTTGCTTCCACACATACAAATATAACATTTAAAAGCAATAAGTGGGCTTCCATCATCTTCTCTTTGTTCTCCTTCTTTTCTTCCTCCTGTATGGCCGATCCTTGCTGTGATCTCTGTTTCGTCCTTCGAAAGCTATGGGATCAAGCACAGTATCTGTCAATACAGCTTAATATCCGTACTTGTTAGTGTATCTGTCTTTCAATTCCAATTGACCCATTAAAAATGACTGGCCAAGTCACACCCTGTGACTCCCCTCATTTTTTTTTTCAAAATGCGAATTTATGAACACAATACACCTAACAACTCTCCTCCTGCGAGCCGTCTCGCAGGCTTTGCTCATTTACCATCCGAATGTTCCTGGATGTAAATAGCATGTGGGATGGCGGCCTAAGGGCTGCCTAACGAAAAATGAAAACAAATTGGAAACGAAAGGTCGAATGGGTTGCGTATGGGCCGCTACGGGTACGATTTGAATGGGATCCCCGGGTAGGGCGTGCTGTGCCATACCCGAGCTTTGGCTGACCAAAGTGGGTTCTCAGACAGGGCGGGTCCTCAGTGCCGTTTGTCCACTGCCTGAGTAACCTGGAGTAAACGGGCAAGAATGTGTTTATCATGGATTTGCAGCCTCTATTCGCCGAATAGAGGGGCACCTAAAAACAATGGAGGAGCCAAGATGCTCCTTCATCTGAAAACAGGGAACAAGTCGTGAACCGTGTCGGTTCACCAGAGGATACAACTGAAGTTCTCAGAGGTTTCGGCAGACAAACTAAAGTGTGTGCGAGGTTGTCGCAATCCTTACAACTGAAAAGATCTCCAATCAAACGGTTGGTTTGCGAACCAAAGTTCTCAAAGGTATTTGCGGACAAGCTAACGGGTGTGTGAGGTGGTCACAATCTTTTCAGCTGAAAAGATCTGTAATCAATCTCTTAACATATTAACAAACAAACATAAACTGACAAACAAACATCCGTGCAGGTTCCATCAGAAAGGACATCGCTTCCCTCAAGCGGTTCCTATTTTACATCATCTGGACACCTCACTTTTCCTCTGTCTCTGTGAACAGGGTCACAAAGGGGTTGCCGTATCGGGATTCAGACACCGTGTCGTCCTGCTCTCCCGGATCCCACACCCTTGTGTGGATCAGGCATGATATCTTTGAATTGTGTGACCGGGGGTCACGTTCGTCATTGCGGACAAGTCGGTACGAATTGTCCCTGTGCCAGAGTGTTGGGTCCAAAAGTGAATGGGTATTGTCGGGGTCGTCGGGGTCGGGTGGTGGGTCTGGGTTTTTAATGTAAGTGACTTCCATGGGGTCACTGTAGTCGGGGTCATTGTCGCTGCAATGTGGGCTGTAGTGTGGTGTGCTGTGGCTGTCCTCAGAGTCAGTGTCTGTATCGCTGTCTCTGCCGCGGCAGCTTGTGGGCGTTTCGGGGCGTGGTCTGTCATGGTCAGTGGGCGGAGTCGTGGGCGAGTCCGATGAGGAACTGGTCTGTGAGGGGGATGGTGGAAACGTGTCTCTAGTGGGTGGGGTGAGGTGTTCTGCTGCGTCTAGCAGGACATGGTGTGCATGGTTGGCCTGTGTTCCATATGCCTTTAACTGGTTGATATAGAACCACGCGGTCTTACCATTAGGATATTTTATCCTATAAACTGAGGGGCTAATTTTATCCGAAATTGAGTATGGGCCGGAATATTTTGGTGCCAAAAAACTGCTGGGGTTGTATACAGATAGCATTACCTGTTGCCCAACCTGGAATTCTGTGGGGTGTACGGTCTTGTTAAAACAAGATGTGCGTTGTTTACGGCGTTTCCCTAGCTGAACTGCGGCTGCAATCTGTGCAGACCTCACAGTCTCAACCAGGTCTTTAACTGCCTTTTCGTGTGTGAGGGCCGTCACTTCGGGGCTAGTCATGTCCAGTCCTAAAAGGAATTCTGTACCTTTCATAGGGCGTCCGGTCATGAGTGTGTGTGGTGTGTATCCTGTGGAAGTTGAAACTGTATTTCTGATAAACATGAGTGCAAATGGGAGCACTGAATCCCATGTGGAGTTGTTCTCTTGAACCATTTTTCGAAGCGTAGATTTTAGGGTCCGATTCATGCGCTCTACAATCCCGCTGGACTGTGGGTGATACGCAATATGAAAATTTTGTTTTATGCCAAATATTGTCAGGACGTTCTTCATGACCCGTCCTGTGAAGTGAGATCCCTGGTCCGAATCAATACTTCGGGGTAAACCCCATCTCGTGAAGATGTGGTGGGTCAGGATCTTTGCAGCTGTCTTAGCTGTATTCGTTCTAGAGGGGAATGCCTCTACCCATTTGGTAAAGGTATCGATGACCACCAGAACGTATTTATAGCCATTCCTACAAGGGGGCAATGGTCCTATAAAGTCGATCTGGAGGTTTGTCCAGGGGCCATTAATTGGTCGAGTATGCCGAAGTTGTGCCTTTTTAGAATACCTCTCCGGGTTATTCTGGGCGCAAATAAGGCAATTCTCGATGTAGTGACCTACATCTGTCCTTAGGTTAGGCCACCAACAGAGCTGCCTGAGGTGCCTCGTGGTTGCGTCGGTCCCTTGGTGCCCGTGTCCATCACGGAACAAAGCAATCATTTCATTCCTGTCCTGCTGCGGGACCACATAAAGCTGATCCTTTATGATCACACCCTCATGTGTGGTCAGTGCGTGTCTGAATTTGTCATACTGTGGCACAAAGTTGCCTTTGAAAATCTCCCTGAGATCCTCATCTTGCTTTTGTGCCTCTACTAAATCTTTAATATCGGTCTGTGAGACTTGAACTGCGCTCACAGGGGCGCTAGCTGGTGCGCTAGCTGGGGGTGTCCACAAGTGTCCTCGCCTGGAACCTGCCTTAGCCAGTGCGTCGGCTTTTACATTCCCAGGGGGGGATGACCTATGGTGGCTTCTTACTTTGATAATGCCGAAGGTCCTGTCCTTCGCTTTCTCTAAAATGTGTTGGAGTAAAGGGGCTGATGGAAGGGGTTTCCCATCTGCGGAGACAAAACCTCGTGTCCTCCACAGGGGCAGAAAATCTGTTAAACTATTACAGACATATAGACTGTCCGAATATATGTCCGCTGGGCTGGGGAAAGAATCGGGGTGGTCCACTATATAAGCTATGGCCGCGAGCTCTGCTGCCTGCGCGCCTAAGTGTCCTGGTAGTTTTAAAGCTATCTCTTCGAGAGCGCGACCCTGCGCGTCCTCGACATAGATGCCGCATCCTGTGATACGCTCACCTTCTAAAACTGTGGATGAACCGCCTACGTATATCCTCAGTGGTCCACACGTGTCTGTGGGTTGGGGGCTTTGTTTTGGGTTCCCTATCTTCCTGGGGGGTGTCTTTGCTATAAAGGGTCCGGTGTTATGTAAGGGGATTACAATTTCACATTCATGGGGCTGTCCTGGGTATTGGAGGTTATCGGCTAAAAATGTGTGTGTGCGGGTCCGTTTTACTGTAATGTCCCGTCCTTGTAAGAGTAGTGTCCACCTAGCTGCCCTAATCTGGCTAACTGAACCGTCCTTCAGTCGACCGTTTAGGAGTAACTGTGTGGGGGTGTGCTCGGTCAAAATGGTGGTGGGGTTGAGTCCGATAATGTACGAAAAATATTGCACTGCCCAGAAGACAGCAAGGAGGTGCCTCTCGCAGGCTGAAAATCCTTGTTCAACTGGGTCTAACAGTCGGGAGGCATAAGCCACTGGTCTTAGCTGCTCGTGCCGTTCCTGAAGTAACACGGCCGAGAGGGTCAGATCTGTGCTCGCTACCTCTATTGCATAGGGGGAAAGTGGGTCTGGGACTTGTAGCGCGGGTGCTGCGCTAAGGGCTTTCTTTAACTCTTCCACAGTCTCTGTATGCTGCGGAAGCCATTCCCAGGGGGCTCCTTTCTTAAGGAGGTCTGAGAGTGGGGCGGCTTTTGTCGCGAATCCGTCGATGTGGTTCCGACAATAACCAACCAGTCCTAAAAACGACCGGAGGGCTGAAACATTCTGGGGAAGGGGCAATTTGACAATCGAATCAATTCTTTTGAATTCGATCTCGCGTTTGCCGTGTGTGATGACTGTACCCAAATACATCACTTTTTTTTCCAAAATCTGGGCCTTTCTTGGGTTAACTTTACATCCAATCTCGGTTAAAAGTTCCAGGAGTTCGGCCAGAAGCGTAATGTGCTCTGCCTTTGTGTCTGTCTGCAGTAGTAGGTCGTCTACATACTGTACCAGGCATTCGGGGCGGGAAAATTTTTCTAAACCATTCGCCAGCTGTCGGTGGAAAATGGAGGGGGAATTGTGGAATCCTTGTGGAAGGCATGTCCACGTATACTGTTGTGTTTTAAAAGTGAAGGCAAATTTGTACTGGCACGCCTTTGCCAATGGGATTGACCAGAAGCCATTGCTAATGTCCAAAACCGTGAAATATTTGGAGTTGAGTCCCTGCTTGAGCATGGTCTCGGGACTTGTTGCTACCGTGGGGGCTACTGCTGGGGTTACTTTATTGAGTTCCCGATAATCAATGGTCAGACGCCATGATCCGTCGGGCTTTCTCACTGGCCAAATAGGGGCATTATTGGTCGAGGCTACTGTTTTAAGCACACCTTGCTCCAATAAGCTACCTATCACATTCTCTATTTCTCCCTCTGCTTCTAGGGGAAATCTATATTGTTTTTGTGGTCTGGGGTCAGGTCCGGTAACGTGAATTTGTCCAGCCATTCTGCCGCAGTCATGCCGGTGACTGGCAAATGCTGTCCTATGTTTGTTGAGTACTGCCTTAACTTGTCTGTCCGTGTTTAGTGTAGTCAAGTCAAAGGAGTATTCTCCTACTGCACTAATCCTGTTAGCGTACTCTCCTACTGTGAGAGTAGCGGGTGCTCTGTCCGATCTTGCCATTCGCCAGACACACTGGTTCACTGAGTCGAACGACAGGCTATGGGCATTCATAAAATCTATCCCTAGGATGTGTTCTGCTGTCCGGGGAAGATTTACTAGAACAACGGGGTGTTTGGTGGAAATGTTCCCTAGCTGGATTGCTACGGGTGCTGTGATATGTCCCTGCTGCGAGTGTCCTGTGAACCTGCTAAGTGTGATGGTGGAGGTGGTCGGCCACGTGTCTGCTTGTGCCGTGGTGGTGGAGTTAATTGTGGTGCGGGAGCCTCCTGTGTCCCAAAGTAACTCTATGGGCTTCCCTCTTAACTTTGCCGTGACTACCGGTCTTCCGGATGGATCCCATAGTGTGTCACAGACCCAAGTGGGGGAGCCCGAACACCGTCAGTCCGTTCCGTCCACATTGGTCTGTCCTGACTGGATCCCGATACTATGGATCGGTTTGGCTTTATTCCTGTTCAGAGTGCCTGTCTGCTGGCCTCTCTGTGATCTCTGGGGTGCGTTACATTCCTTAGCCCAATGTCCTAACTGGCCACAGTTGTAGCATTCCTGCGACTTCTGTGGAGGGCTGCTCTTTCCTTCATTCACCCACGTGGGGTTTTGGTGCTCTCTCACTGCCTGTATGTCCGCTGCAGCCTGAGCTTCTTCTGGGGATTTCACTTTGCCTCTGCCCTGAACTGATTGCTCCCAAGCGCGGGACAATCTTTTCAGGACCCACTTCTCATTATGGGCCTCCTCTGAGGGGTCATAGCTGTTCCAAGCGCTCTGTCCTACTTCTGTTGCATGAGAAATTATGGTGCGCGTCCATTTACCGTAACCATATTTTCACGGTTCAAATGGGCTCTATTTAAATCGCCAAATACTGCGTTAAAATGGATCCACAGCCTTCCGGCGAATGCTGTGGGGTGCTCGGATTTCTTCTGCCGGCACTTATTAAGTCCTTCTACGGGGTCACCTCGATTATACCCTATGGCATCTAAAATGGAGGTGTGCATTTCCTCTAGGGTGCCTCCGCCAACGTTCTGTGGGTCGCGGAGGGCTGCTACAACCGATTGGTCCAAACTCAGAACTGTGAGTTTAACCTGCTCTCTCTCGTCCAGGCCGTACATGGTAGCCTGTTGCTTTACCTTTGCGAAAAACTGGTGGGGGTCTGCGGTGGGGAGAAACGGAGTGATCTTCGCACACGCGTCCCTTAGTTGGGTTACAGTTAAGGGGGTGGTGTAAGTTATATCGGGTGCGCCTTCTGTGGTCGCTTTTCTCTGGGTGGTGACTGGATTCATTGGAATGGTAACTGTGGGGGGTTGGGGTGCTTGCCTTTTCTGCTGCGCTGCTGGCGCACATGTTCCCTGAACATAACGCTGCGCTGTCTCACTTAACTCTTTCCAGTCTGGGGTATTCTCCTCATCTAACTGCGTTCCAAAGGTGCTTTGAAACCCATTTTGCACCGAAAGCAGCGATTGCAGCTCTGCAATCTGCTTCCTGCATTTCGCGTGATCTACTGTACTTTGCCTTTGTTCTGTGGTGGCAGCATGGAGTGCTCTCAAAGCTGCTTTAAGGTCAGAGCATTGCCTCTGCAAAGCCTCTACCTGCTTCTCTGATTCTTCTCTTATCAGGACGGCACGTTGCACGTCCTGATAGGCCTTTTCGTACTGGGTCTGGGAACTGCTGAGATGAGCTAGACAAGACTGATGTGCCCTCTTGGCATCATCCACCTCTCTACCTTTCTCTGCCAACTTCCCTCTAAGTTCCATATTTTCCTTTTCGATGTCCCTGACATCCACTTTACTCATTCTATTTCTTTCTTCTAATTCTGCCCGGAGCGTCTGAACGACCTCCTCTGTGCCTCGCAATTGTGCCAAACAGGACACGATTGCCATCGGCTTACGTGCTTTACTCATGTTTTTCTTGTGAATTTGAGAGAGGTTCTCCCACCAAGTATGTCCTATACTTCCGGGACCTGTCTCCTCATTCAAACAGAATTCTTTCCAAAGGGGCCATCCCTTTCCTTGCAGATACTTGCGGAGTTCCAGCTCCCACATGGGACACTGACCTACTCGGCAACTGCTGGTCGCTGCGACCACAAACCGTTCTGGGTTCATGAGGCGTTCCATTGCCTCCATGGCCATTTTTCTCTGACTCACTTTAAATTTAGGAACAGGGGGTGTTGAGGTTATGTCTCACGAAACGGGTAAGGCTTACGCTATGTTCCGTTCACAAAACTACCGAAAGTTTGTCGCAACAAAAATGCTTTCAGGTTTTCCTTACAACCCTGTTAGTACGCATGCACTAAACACACTTCCGAATTACGTTTATTCCTTTGAACACCTTGAATATTTGTGATTTTTTTTTCCTTTTTCTTTACCAGATTTCTAATTCAAATTTCAGGGTCCTCGACGGAGTGGGGGTACCACTTGTAACCGTGTCCCGTCAGGATGTCACCACTAAATGTTGCACGTTTTGCTATGGGTGTAAAACGCGTTTATTGGAGTGTATTAACTTGCCTCTGTTAAAGGCCGTGTGCTTAACACTACTAGGCTCTGTATGTGTATTTTTCAGCTCAGGAGTCGCCAGATGCCGTATAGACACCTCACAAATATTCCAAGGTCAGGTTCAAAGTAATAAAACGATACACCGATTAGTAAGTTCCAAACGATCAATATTTATTATACAATTATAATAAATACGCATGCACACACTAAGGGACTAAGCTATGACTAAACTAAGCAATCAGAATACTTAACTACACAGGAACAGGCAAGGTCAGGGAGCGAGGCCTTCGTCCCGGTCTTGGTCTGCAACCTTCAGAAAGCGTGCTGGTCACTGGGGGTCTAGCGGGCTTGGTTCGCGTAGCGAGCGTCGTATTGGCACTTACGGTTCGGCGGCTGGTGCTCAACGGCTGGAGTCAGGATACACGTTCAAGGTCTTGGTCAAAGCCGGAGCACGAAACAACAGACAGGACCATGTGTGGGGGTCTACTTTTATAGGGGTCCCCAATGTCCTTGCCTTTTCCTGGGCGGGCTTTACCTTCAGGTATCGATTGGATCGCTTCCAATCGATATCTTTTGAATTCCTCCAATGTGAGGGTCTTTCTCGATGGTGGGGCGGTTTCTATAGTGGATACTTCTGGTGCCGCTCTGTCTGGACATCCACTCGAGTATCTTATTCAAACCCAAATGTTGCCATTGCGTGTGCCTAGATCTGGACTGCCTCATTAGTATGTAAAACGTTCTGCCATTATCACCTTTGGTTTGAGATCTTCCACCTGGCCAGAAACTGGTTTTGCTGCTTGCAAAATGCTAATGAGTGTTTGCAGGCTGCTTGCCTTGGCTAAACTGTTTTTCCCTGCAGTCTTAGCGATTCTCCATTTTGTTTAGTTCAGTGTCCATTTTAGGTGGCTACAGTGGCTACAACTGCCCTCTGGAATGGCCGAGCGAGACACTCTCTTGTATTCAGCCACTACGAAAATACAAAAACGGAATGAAACCGGACCGCCCACCCGGCATCAAACCAGGCACCGGAAACGACAATGGCAAACCTAGTCCTGGCGCCCCTGTAATGTCCTCCTTACTAACATCTGGGGACTTAGACCTCTATCAGGTCGCCCCTCAACCTCCGTCGTTCCAGTGAGAGCAAACCGAGTTTATTCCACCTCTCCTCATAGCTAATGCCCTCCATACCAGGCAACATCCTGGTAAATCTCTTCTGCACCCTCTCTAAAGCCTCCACATCCTTCTAGTAGTGCGGCGACCAGAATTGAACACTATACCCCAAGTGTGGCCTAACTAAGGTTCTATACAGCTGCAACATGACTTGCCAATTCTTATACTCAATGCCCCGGCCAATGAAGGCAAGCATGCCGTATGCCTTCTTGACTACCTTCTCCACCTGTGTTGCCCCGTTCAGTGACCTGTGGACCTGTACACCTAGATCTCTCTGACTGTCAATACTCTTGAGGGTTCTACCATTCACTGTATATTCCCTAACTGTATTAGACCTTCCAAAATGCATTACCTCAAAGAAGGCTGAGGGGTGACTTAATTGAGGTGAACAGAATGATGAGGGGAAGAGAAAGAGTAGACAGGATAAAATTGTTTCCCCTGGTGGAGAATTCTAGAACCAGGGGACAGAGATTCAAGATAAATGGCAGAAGGTGTGGAGGGGACATGAGGAAGAATGTTTCTACACAGAGGGTAGTGGGAGTCTGGAATTTGCTGCCCGAGTTAGTGGTGGAGGCAGAGACCCTAAACTCTTTTAAAAGTACCTGGATCGCCCATGTCTGCATGTCTCTCAACCCACAGCCGAAAGATTTTTATTTCATAAATTTAGAGTACCAATTGATTTTTCCCAATTAAGGGGCAATTTAGCGTGGCTAATCCACCGACCCTGCACATCTTTGGGTTGTGGGGGCGAAACCTACGCAAACACGGGGAGAATGTGCAAACTCCACACGGACAGTGACCCAGAGCCGGGATCGAACCTGGGACCTGGGCGCCGTGAGGCCGCAGTGTTAACCACTGCGCCAGCATGCTGCCCTCCACAACCCAAAGAGATGCCGAGTAGGTGGATTGGCCACACTAAATTGCCACTTAATTAGGAAAAAAGAATTGGATACATACACTAAATTTTTTAAAAAGTGACTGGATGATCCAAATTGGTTCAGTTTGGGGAAAGTTTCTATTTTGTCTACAATTAGCTGCGGTCACATTATATGGTTGACTCTTAATGCGATCTAAAGCTATCGCAAGCTGCACCTGTGGGGTCTGATCGCACACACTTCCTGACAACAAGTTAAATAAATAGATCAAGGTGAGAGCACAGTGAGTTGAGATGTGAGGGATTTGTTTTGGGTGAGTGGAATTTGGGAGTTCAGACACTGGGCTCACTTATCAAACAGTGAGAGCCGTAAAGAAAGAAAAAGTTGCCTTTATCTGGCACCTTTCACAACCTCAAGATGTCTCAAACAACTTTACAAATGTATCGAGCCTTGGTGAGACCACACCTGGAGTATTGTGGACAGTTATCCCTTAGAACATAGAACATAGAACGATACAGCGCAGTACAGGCCCTTCGGCCCTCAATGTTGCACCGACATGGAAAAAACTAAAGGCCATCTAACCTACACTATGCCCTTATCATCCATATGCTTATCCAATAAATTTTTTAATGCCCTCAATGTTGGCGAGTTCACTACTGTTGCAGGTAGGGCATTCCACGGCCTCACCACTCTTTGCGTAAAAAACCCACCTCTGACCTCTGTCCTATATCTATTACCCCTCAATTTAAGGCTATGTCCCCTCGTGCTAGCCACCTCCATCCGCGGGAGAAGGCTCTCGCTGTCCACCCTATCTAACCCTCTGATCATTTTGTATGCCTCTATTAGGTCACCTCTTAACCTTCTTCTCTCTAACGAAAACAACCTCAAGTCCATCAGCCTTTCCTCATAAGATTTTCCCTCCATACCAGGCAACATCCTGGTAAATCTCCTCTGCACCCGTTCCAAAGCTTCCACGTCCTTCCTATAATGAGGCGACCAGAACTGTACGCAATACTCCAAATGCGGCCGTACTAGAGTTTTGTACAACTGCAACATAACCTCATGGCTCCGGAACTCAATCCCTCTACCAATAAAGGCCATCACACCATAGGCCTTCTTCACAACCCTATCAACCTGGGTGGCAACTTTCAGGGATCTATGTACATGGACACCGAGATCCCTCTGCTCATCCACACTACCAAGAATTTTACCATTAGCCAAATATTCCTTATTCCTGTTATTCTTTCCAAAGTGAATCACCTCACACTTCTCCACATTAAACTCCATTTGCCACCTCTCAGCCCAGCTCTGCAGCTTTTCTATGTCCCTCTGTAACCTGCAACATCCTTCCGCACTGTCTACAACTCCACCGACTTTAGTGTCGTCTGCAAATTTACTTACCCATCCTTCTGCGCCCTCCTCTAGGTCATTTATAAAAATGACAAACAGCAACGGCCCCAGAACAGATCCTTGTGGTACGCCACTCGTAACCCTTATCTGAAGACGGATATGTTTGTCTTGACGGGAGGGAATGGAAGTTTACCAGACGGACCCCAGAGATGTCAGCAGAGCGATTGAGAAAACTGGGCCTGTATTCTCTAGAGTTTCAAAGAATGAGAGATGATCTCATCAAACTCCCAAATTTCTTACAGGATTTGACAGGCAGGGTGCAAATAGGGTCTGACCCTCACTGTGTGATATTGGGGTGGGTCTGACCCTCACTGTGTGATATTGGGGTGGGTCTGACCCTCACTGTGTGATATTGGGGTGGGTCTGACTGACCCTCACTGTGTGATATTGGGGTGGGTCTGACCCTCACTGTGTGATATTGGGGTGGGTCTGACCCTCACTGTGTGATATTGGGGTGGGTCTGACTGACCCTCACTGTGTGATATTGGGGTGGGTCTGACCCTCACTGTGTGATATTGGGGTGGGTCTGACCCTCACTGTGTGATA
>NC_052155.1:2252368-2303709 GCF_902713615.1 Scyliorhinus canicula | reverse complement strand
TCCCCCCCCATATTCCCTCTCCCCCCTCCCCCCCCATATTCCCTCTCCCCCTCCCCCCCCATATTCCCTCTCCCCCCCCCATATTCCCTCTCCCCCCTCCCCCCCCATATTCCCTCTCCCCCTCCCCCCCCATATTCCCTCTCCCCCTCTCCCCCCATATTCCCTCTCCCCCCCATATTCCCTCTCCCCCCCCATATTCCCTCTCCCCCCCCCATATTCCCTCTCCCCCCTCCCCTCACTCTCACCTCTGTCCCTCCTGAATTCTCCCCTCACTCCGACCAGCTGCTCCCGCTCCAGAATCGCGTCAGCAGCGTGCGTGCGCGCCCCCGATATTCCGTCCCCGCGGCTCTACGTGCGCGGCCCCGACGGGAGATGTGGCTCATGGGGCGGTGATGGTGGGGAATGAGGGTGGCTGGGAGAGGGGAGATAGTGAGGGGGTTTGGGGAGTGAGGGTGGCTGGGAGGTTAGGGGGTGAGGCGACGTTGGGGGATTAGGGGGGGTTGGGGTTGTGGGGATTGAGGGTGGCTGGGGGGTGAGTGGGGTAAGGCTGGCTGGGGGGTGAGGGGGTTGGGGATTGAGGGTGGCTGGGGGGTGAGTGGGGTAAGGCTGGCTGGGGGGTGAGGGGGTTGGGGATTGAGGGGGGTTGGGGAGTGAGGGTGGCTGGGAGGTTAGGGGGTGAGGCGACGTTGGGGGATTAGGGGGGGTTGGGGTTGGGGTTGTGGGGATTGAGGGTGGCTGGGGGGTGAGGGGGGTAAGGCTGGCTGGGGGGGTGAGGGGGTTGGGGATTGAGGGTGGCTGGGGGGTGAGGGGGGTAAGGCTGGCTGGGGGGTGAGGGGGTTGGGGATTGAGGGTGGCTGGGGGGTGAGTGGGGTAAGGCTGGCTGGGGGGTGAGGGGGTTGGGGATTGAGGGTGGCTGGGGGGTGAGTGGGGTAAGGCTGGCTGGGGGGTGAGGGGGTTGGGGATTGAGGGTGGCTGGAGGGGTGAGGCGATGTTGGGGGTTGAGGGGGTTGCGGAGTGAGGGTGGCTGGGAGGTTAGGAGGAGTTGGGGGTAAGGCTGGCTGGGGGGTGCGGGGGTTGGGGATTGAGGGTGGCTGGGAGGTGAGGGGGTGAGGCGATGTTGAGGGGGTTGGGGAGTAAGGGTGGCTGGGAGGTTAGGGGGTGTTGGGGGGTGAGGCGATGGGGGTGAGGAGGGTGTGAGGGGGGGTTTGGGGAGCGGTGAGGGGGTTTGGGGTGAAGAGAGGGGGCGAGGAGCTCATGGGGAAGAGAGTTTGGAGAAGAGAGGAAGAGGGTCGTGGCAGGTGAATGAGAAGGGGCATGAGGGGGAAGGACTTGCATGGAATTTGTCCTGGCTTGAGACAATTCACACCTCTTTAACCTGTAATTATCCCTCCCTCCAGACCTGTAAAGACTTAATTACCTGCAAAGACTTGCATTCAAAATATTGTCTTGCATCATTGACTTCCGTCTATATATATGTTTCTGGAACCCACCTCTCCATTCACCTGATGAAGGAGCTGTGCTCTGAAAGCTAGTGATTCAAAACAAACCTGTTGGACTTTAACCTGGTGCTGTAAGATTACTTACTGTGCTCACCCCAGTCCAACGCCGGCATCTCCACGTTATCTTTGTCCATAGATCTCTGAAGGCAGAAGGGCAGGTTAATAGGATGGTGAAAAAGGCACATGGGACACTTGCCTTTATCAATCGAGGCACAGATTACAAAAGCGGGGGGGCGGGGGGGGGGTCATGCTGGAGTTGTATAGAACTTTGGTGAGGTCACAGCTGGAGCACTGTGTGCAGTTCTGGTCGCCACATTATAGGAAGGATGTGATTGTACTGGAGGGGGTGCAGAGGAGATTCACCAGGATACTGCCTGGGATGGAACATTGAAGTTATGAAGAGAGGTTGGATAGACTTGGGTTGTTTTCTCTGGAGCAGAGACAGTGGCGACCTGATCGAGGTGGACAAGATTATGAGGGGCATGGACAGGGTGGATAGGGAGCAGCTGTTCCCCTTAGATGAAGGGTCGGTTACGAGGGGACACAAGTTCCAAGATGAGGGGATTGAAGAAAAACCATTTTTCCCCAGAGGGTGGTGACGGTCTGGAACGCACTGCCTGGGAGTGAGGGTCTGGAACGCGCTGCCTGGGAGGGTGGTGACGGTCAGGAACACGCTGCCTGGGAGGGTGGTGACGGTCTGGAACGCACTGCCTGGGAGGGGGGTGAGGGTCTGGAACACACTGCCTGGGAGGGGGGGAGAGGGTCTGGAACACACTGCCTGGGAGGGTGGTGACGGTCTGGAACGCACTGCCTGGGAGGGTGGTGACGGTCAGGAACACACTGCCTGGGAGGGTGGTGAGGGTCAGGAACACGCTGCCTGGGAGGGTGGTGACGGTCTGGGATGCGCTGCCTGGGAGGGTGGTGAGGGTCAGGAACACGCTGCCTGGGAGGGTGGTGACGGTCTGGGATGCGCTGCCTGGGAGGGTGGTGAGGGTCTGGGATGCGCTGCCTGGGAGGGTGGTGAGGGTCAGGAACACGCTGCCTGGGAGGGTGGTGACGGTCTGGGATGCGCTGCCTGGGAGGGTGGTGAGGGTCTGGGATGCGCTGCCTGGGAGGGTGGTGACGGTCTGGGATGCGCTGCCTGGGAAGGGGGTGAGGGTCTGGGATGCGCTGCCTGGGAGGGTGGTGACGGTCTGGGATGCGCTGCCTGGGAGGGGGGTGACAGTCTGGAACGCGCTGCCTGGGAGGGGGGTGAGGGTCTGGGATGCGCTGCTTGGGAGGGTGGTGACGGTCTGGGATGCGCTGCCTGGGAGGGTGGTGAGGGTCAGGAACACACTGCCTGGGAGGGGGGGTAGAGGGTCTGGGATGCGCTGCCTGGGAGGGGGGTTGAGGGTCTGGAACACGCTGCCTGGGAGGGTGGGTGAGGGTCTGGGATGCGCTGCCTGGGAGGGTGGGTGAGGGTCTGGGATGCGCTGCCTGGGAGGGTGGGTGAGGGTCTGGGATGCGCTGCCTGGGAGGGTGGTGACGGTCTGGGATGCGCTGCCTGGGAGGGTGGTGAGGGTCTGGGATGCGCTGCCTGGGAGGGAGGTGAGGGTCTGGAACACGCTGCCTGGGAGGGTGGTGAGGGTCTGGGATGTGCTGCCTGGGAGGGTGGTGAGGGTCTGGAACGCGCTGCCTGGGAGGGTGGTGACGGTCTGGGATGCGCTGCCTGGGAGGGGGGGTGAGGGTCTGGGATGCGCTGCCTGGGAGGGTGGTAGAGGCGGGCTGCCTCACATCCTTCAAGAATGATCTGGATGAGTACCTGGCAAGTCATGGCATTCAAGGCTATGGGCCAAGTGCTGACAAATGGGATTCGGTGTTTTTCATGCAATGGTGCAGACTCGATGGGCCAAAGGGCCTGTTCTGCACTGTAGTATTCTGTGATTCTGTGAAGGGGGAGGTAGAGCGGGATGAGGATGGGGGTGATCAGGGGCAGGGGAGGAGGGATGAGCAGGGGGGTGGGTGGCACGGGAGGGGGTGGTGTAGAGGGGGGTGGAGGGAGTTGGCGATCAGGGGGGAACGATGAGGGTCATGGGAGGGGAGGGAGGTGTTGATGACGTGGAGAGGGAGAGGATAATGGGGAGGGGGTGATGGGGAGGGGGAGGAGGTGATGGGGAGGGCGAGGGGATGATGGGGAGGAGATGATGGGAAGGGCGAGGGAGTTGATGGGGAGTGGGGGTGATAGGGAGGGGGAGGGGGTGATAGGGAGAGGGAGGAGGTGATGGGAGGAGGGGAGGGCGAGGGATTTGATGGGGAGGGGGAGGAGGTGATGGGGAGGGCGAGGGAGTTGATGGGGAGGGGAGGGAATGATGGGGAGGGGGGTGATTGGGAGGGGGTTGAGGGGGAGGGGTTGATGTGGAGGGGAGTGATGGTGGGGAGGGGGATGATGTTGGGTGGTGAGGGGATGATGGGGCAAGATGGGGGATAGGGGGCAACTGGGGGATTGGGATGAAAGGGTGATGGGGTCAATGGGGTGAGGGGGAATGGCGATGGCGAGAGAGAACGAGGGAGGGCGATTGGTAATGAGAAAGGGGCATGTCAGAGGCAGCGAGCGAGGGAGGGAAGGGAGAGGGAATAAGGGAGTGGGGATGAGGAGGGAGCGGGTGAAAGAGGGAGAGGAGGGAGATAGGGATTGAAGGAGAGGGAATGAGGGCTCTGTCCTCCTTAGTCCTCACGTTGTCTGGTGCGTTTCAGCTCAACCCAATCACTTGCTGCTGTACTGAGTGAGTGGGGAGATGATGATGAAGGGAACCCGGGTTAATGCTCTGGGGGCCTGGGTTAATGCTCTGGGGGCCCGGGTTAATGCTCTGGGGACCCGGGTTAATGCTCTGGGGACCCGGGTTAATGCTCTGGGGACCCAGGTTAATGCTCTGGGGACCCGGGTTAATGCTCTGGGGACCCGGGTTAATGCTCTGGGGACCCGGGTTAATGCTCTGGGGACCCGGGTTAATGCTCTGGGGACCCAGGTTAATGCTCTGGGGACCCGGGTTAATGCTCTGGGGACCCGGGTTAATGCTCTTGGGACCAGGGTTAATGCTCTGGGGACCCGGGTTAATGCTCTGGGGACCCGGGTTAATGCTCTGGGGACCCAGGTTAATGCTCTGGGGACCCGGGTTAATGCTCTGGGGACCCGGGTTAATGCTCTGGGACCCCGGGTTAATGCTCTGGGGGCCCGGGTTAATGCTCTGGGGACCCGGGTTAATGCTCTGGGGGCCCGGGTTAATGCTCTGGGGACCCGGGTTAATGCTCTGGGGACCCGGGTTAATGCTCTGGGGACCCGGGTTAATGCTCTGGGGACCCGGGTTAATGCTCTGGGGACCCGGGTTAATGCTCTGGGGACCCGGGTTAATGCTCTGGGGTCCCGGGTTAATGCTCTGGGGACCCGGGTTAATGCTCTGGGGACCCGGGTTAATGCTCTGGGGACCCGGGTTAATGCTCTGGGGACCCGGGTTAATGCTCTGGGGACCCGGGTTAATGCTCTGGGGACCCGGGTTAATAAAAATCAGGAATTAAAAATCTAATGATGACCATGAAACCATCGTCAATTTGTTTAAAAACCCATCTGGTTCACCGTGGAAATCTGCCGTCCGTACCTTTGTCTGGCCCTCAGTAATGTGCGGTTGACTCATAATGACCTTCAAAAATGGCCGCTCAGTTCTTTTATTTCTTCATTGTCCATGATAACAGAAACAGCCTGATTTGGGAGTGAGGCATCATTGTAGAACAGATAGGGCAGGCCCCGCCTTCTCAACCTCCCACCCCCCCCCCCCCCCCCTCCACCTTAGGTGTGGTGACCCTCAGGTTAAATCCCCACCAGCTCCCCCCCCCCCCCCCCCCCCCCCCCTGCCGTCCTCAAAGGGGGAACGCAGCCTATGGTCACCTGGGACTATACCAACTTTACATTTACCTCACAGCAGATAGCGAGTAGACGTGTTTGTAACTCGGGTATGTGTCTAGGAATGCACTCAAATCATCACATCCATCCCTGTCTATATGATGGAGCAGCGGACCCTTGAGCCATATTTTTCACGAACAGATATGAGCTCAGTTGATGATATGTTCCTTTGGCTAAAGCCCTCTCTCTAACTGAAGGGTCTGTTGGTGCTTTCACTGAACTCTTCTCTGTCCACTTAGAGGTATTTTAATCCCAGATACCACACCAAATCGAATCTCACTGTCTCTGGGGCATGTGGAATGTGGGAGTTACTGGTTGGGTCAGCATTTATTGCCCATGCGTTATTGCCCTTCAGAAGGTGGTGGTGAGCTGCCTTCTTGAACCGCTGCAGTCCTTGAGGTGTAGGTACACCCACTGTGCTGTTAGGGAGGAAATTCCAGGATGTTGCCCCAGCGACAGTGAAGGAACAGCGATCGATTTCCAAGTCAGGGTGGTGAGTGACTTGGAGGGGAACCTCCAGGTGGTGAGGGTCCCAGGTATCTGCTGCTCTTGTCCTTCGAGATGGCAGTGATCATGGGTTTGCAAGGTGCTGCCTAAGGGACCTTGGCGAGTATCAGCAGTGTACTCACAGCCGCTTCTATATGTTGATGCTGGAGGGATTGATTTTTTTGTGGAAAGTGAATTAATCAAGCGGGGCTGCTTTGTCCTGGATGGTGTTGAGCTTCTTGAGTGTAGTTGGAGCTGCACTCATCCAGGCACGTGGAGAGTATTCCATTATATTTGTTATGGGCCAGGGTTTAGAGAACCTGACCCACAACTTTTAATAGATTGTGGTTATGGGTAGCACAAGGGCCTACTTTACAGGTGTGATGCACCAGAGATCTGCAGTACTTTTAAATTAAAACAATGTTTATTTATGAAACCAGTTGACACTTTATAGACCCACAGTAAACATCTTAACAACTATCAACACCAATCATCCCCACAGAAACAATATTCTATAAGTCACCCTTAATCTTTCCTTATTAACATCCACAAGACAAAAGACCCTTTTTAACAGAGATCAGGTTTAAATTCTCTACTGAGAGCAGTCAGCACTTTGAAATCACCCAATTGATCTGGAGTCAGTCTTTAGTTTGCAGAGAGAGATCCTTATACAGCTTTGCCTGCAGCTATCCAGCTCTCAAAACAAAACTAAACCACACCCTGTAGCAAACAGCCCAAAGTGAAAGTAAAAGCAGACAGACAGCCCAGGTCCGCCCACTCTCTGACATCACTGCAGCTCTCTAATAAACACCCATTTCTTAAAGGTACACACACTACAGCTATTCGATAAACCTCATTTCTTAAAGGTACTTTCACGTGACACACTCCTGACTTATGTCTTGTAGATGGTGGACAGGCTTTGGGGGTGGGGGGGGGCGGGGGGGGGGGGGGGTGGTGTGGGGGGGGGGGGGGGGTCAGGAGGTGAATTATTTATTGGAGCATAGTAAATTGTCATTGAGGGCCGGTTTAGCTCACTTGGCTGGACAGCTGGTTCACGATGCAGAGCAAGGCCAGCAGCGTGAGTTCAATCCCCGTGCCGGCTGAGGTTATTCATGAAGCTCCTGCTTTCTCAACCTTGCAGCCCCAAGACCCACTGGGACTGTGGCAACTTTACCTTAAATTGTCACAGAGTCAGAGAACCACTGTGGCACAGCAAGAGGCCATTCTTCCATCCCGATCATACTAGCTCTCTATGGAACTATCTAGTCAGTCCTGTTCCCTCTCTTTTATGCCCATAACCCTGATTTCTCTTCGGGACATGAAGGACCTGTTATTCTAACAGATTAGCCTGTGTCTGAATTATCTGAATTATGATGGAGAGATTGTCTAAAATCAGAGCTGAGCTCACACTGGGTTATGGTCCTCAGACCTGGTATGTGCTGACCTTTTCAGTTTGGCATCTGACACTGATCCAGTCTCACTCAATAATCCTCACCAGCTCAGAAGAAAGCTGTACATTTCTATAACTCCTTCCAAAGCCTTAGACTGTACCAAAGCAATTGAGAATTTAGAAGTACTTTTAAAAGTGAAATCATTGATGTAATGTCAGAAACACAAGAGCTGTTAGCACTGCTGCCTCACGACGCCGAGGTCCCAGGTTCGATCCCGGCTCTGGGTCACTGTCCGTGTGGAGTTTGCGCATTCTCCCCGTGTTTGCGTGGGTTTCGCCCCCACAACCCAAAAATATGCAAGGTAGGTGGATTGGCCACATTAAATTGCCCCTTATTTGGAAAAAATGAATTGGTTGCTGTAATTTTCTTTGTTGTTTGTACTCTAAATTTAAAAAGCAGAAACATGAGCAAATTTGCAAATGTCAGAATCCCACAGCAACAGCGCATTTCTGATCAGTTGTTAGCGTAGCTACAACGGTGCAGCACTCCCTCAGTACTGACCCGCTGACAGTGCAGCACTCCCGCAGCACTGACCCGCTGACAGTGCAGCACTCCCTCAGTACTGACCCTCTGACAGTGCAGCACTCCCCCAGTACTGACCCTCTGACAGTGCAGCACTCCCTCAGTACTGACCCTCTGACAGTGCAGCACTCCCTCAGTACTGACCCTCTGACAGTGCGGCGCTCCCTCAGTACTGACCCTCTGACAGTGCAGCATCCCGCTGTACTGACCCTCTGACAGTGTGGCACTCCCTCAGTACTGACCCTCTGACAGTGCAGCACTCCCTCAGTACTGACCCTCTGACAGTGCGGCACTCCCTCAGTACTGACCCTCTGACAGTGCAGCACTCCCTCAGTACTGACCCTCTGATGGTGCAGAGCTCCCTCAGTACTGACCCTCTGACAGAGCGGCACTCCCTCAGTACTGACCCTCTGATGGTGCAGCACTCCCTCAGTACTGACCCTCTGACAGTGTGGCACTCCCTCAGTACTGACCCTCTGACAGTGCGGCACTCCCTCAGTACTGACCCTCTGATGGTGCAGCACTCCCTCAGTACTGACCCTCTGACAGTGCGGCACTCCCTCAGTACTGACCCTCTGACAGTGCGGCACTCCCTCAGTACTGACCCTCTGACAGTGCGGCACTCCCTCAGTACTGACCCTCTGACAGTGCGGCACTCCCTCAGTACTGACCCTCTGACAGTGCGGCACTCCCTAAATACTGACCCTCTGACAGTGCAGCACTCCCTCACTACTGACCCTCTGACAGTGCAGCACTCCCTCAGTACTGAGCCTCTGACAGTGCGGCACTCCCTCAGTACTGACCCTCTGACAGTGCGGAACTCCCTCAGTACTGACCCTCTGACAGTGCAGCACTCCCTCAGTACTGACCCTCTGACAGTGCGGCACTCCCTCAGTACTGACCCTCTGACAGTGCAGCACTCCCTCAGTACTGACCCTCTGATGGTGCAGAGCTCCCTCAGTACTGACCCTCTGACAGAGCGGCACTCCCTCAGTACTGACCCTCTGATGGTGCAGCACTCCCTCAGTACTGACCCTCTGACAGTGTGGCACTCCCTCAGTACTGACCCTCTGACAGTGCGGCACTCCCTCAGTACTGACCCTCTGAAGGTGCAGCACTCCCTCAGTACTGATCCTCTGACAGTGCGGCACTCCCTCAGTACTGACCCTCTGACAGTGCGGCACTCCCTCAGTACTGACCCTCTGACAGTGCGGCACTCCCTCAGTACTGACCCTCTGACAGTGCGGCACTCCCTCAGTACTGACCCTCTGACAGTGCGGCACTCCCTAAATACTGACCCTCTGACAGTGCAGCACTCCCTCACTACTGACCCTCTGACAGTGCAGCACTCCCTCAGTACTGAGCCTCTGACAGTGCGGCACTCCCTCAGTACTGACCCTCTGACAGTGCGGAACTCCCTCAGTACTGACCCTCTGATGGTGCGGCGCTTCCTCAGTACTGACCCTCTGACAGTGCAGCACTCCCTCAGTACTGACTCTCTGACAGTGCGGCACTCCCTCAGTACTGACCCTCTGACAGTGCGGCACTCCCTCAGTACTGACCCTCTGACAGTGTGGCACTCCCACAGTACTGACCCTCTGACAGTGCGGCACTCCCTCAATACTGACCCTCTGACAGTGCGGCACTCCCTCAGTACTGACCCTCTGACAGTGCGGCACTCCCTCAGTACTGACCCTCTGACAGTGCAACACTCCCTCAGTACTGACCTTCTGACAGTGTGGCACTCCCTCAGTACTGACCCTCTGACAGTGCAGCACTCCCTCAGTACTGACCCTCTGACAGTGCGGCACTCTCTCAGTACTGACCCTCTGACAGTGCAGCACTCCCTCAGTACTGACCCTCTGACAGTGCAGCACTCCCTCAGTACTGACCCTCTGACAGTGCAGCACTCCCTCAGTACTGACCCTCTCACAGTGCAGCGCTCCCTCAGTACTGACCCTCTGACAGTGCGGCACTCCCTCCGTACTGACCCTCTGACAGTGCGGCACTCCCTCAGTACTGACCCTCTGACAGTGTGGCACTCCCTCAGTACTGACCCCCTGACAGTGCAGCGCTCCCTCAGTACTGACCCTCTGACAGTGCGGCACTCCCTCATTACTGACCCTCAGACAGTGCAGCACTCCCTCAGTACTGACCCTCTGACAGTGCGGCACTCCCTCAGTACTGACCCTCTGACAGTGCAGCACTCCCTCAGTACTGACCCTCTGACAGTGCAGCGCTCCCTCAGTACTGACCCTCTGACAGTGCGGCACTCCCTCATTACTGACCCTCTGACAGTGCAGCACTCCCTCAGTACTGACCCTCTGACAGTGCGGCACTCCCTCAGTACTGACCCTCTGACAGTGCAGCACTCCCTCAGTACTGACCCTCTGACAGTGCGGCACTCCCTCAGTACTGACCCTCTGACAGTGCGGCACTCCCTCAGTACTGACCCTCTGACAGTGCGGCACTCCCTCAGTACTGACCCTCTGGGGCAGCACGGTGGTGCAGTGGTTAGCACTGCATCCTCATGGCGCCGAGGTCGCAGGTTCGATCCCGGCTCTGGGTCACTGTCCGTGTGGAGTTTGCACATTCTCACCATGTTTGCGTGGATTTCACCCCCACAACCCAAAGATGTGCTGGTTAGGTGGATTGGCCACACTAAATTGCCCCTTAATTGGATTAATTTTTTACGAAAAAGAGTGCGATTCGGGTGGATGAATCCAGCGATACTGTGAGTCACAATAGACTCGAAACACCATTACTCTGACACACCTGAACAGGCAGAGGCCCTCATTAAAGAGGAAGGACTGGGACTGGTCTGAGATGGGCCGAATGGGACTTTCTACGCAAAAAATGGGATGGGTTTGTTGTATTCCTGTTAGGTCTCTGTCTTTTGTGGGGAGGTGGCATTTTCTTAAGTGAGGGCTGTTGGGGGATGGTAAAGGGGTACTTGATATGGAACTTGGGTAAAGCGGATCACCGTAAGGAGGATGCTGAGGTTTGGGCACTTGGGTAGGAAGGGCGAGTCAGAGGAATTAAGTTTTTGGTTTCCGTGGGCCGGGACGATGGGTGGGGGCTACTTCACTATTTTTTAAAAATTTGTTCACGGCACGTGGATGTTTTCGGCTTTGCCTATTGCCCATCCTTAATTGCCCTTGAGGGGAGCATTTAAGAGTCAACCATTATGCTGTGGGTCTGGAGTCTCATGTAGGCCAGACCGAGTAAGGACGGCAGATTTCCCTCTCTAAAGGACATCAGTGAACCAGATGGGTTTTTAGGACCATTGACAATAGTTTCATCGTCATTGTTTGAATTCCAGATTTTTGCTGAAATCAAATTTCACCACATGCAGTGTCGGGTTTTGAACCCAGGTCCCCAGAGCTTTACTCTGGGTCTCTGGTTTATTAGTCCAGTGAAAATACCACTACGCCACTGCCTCTTCTAATAAGGAATGATGAGATCTACCGTGTGGAATTAGTGAGGTCTTGCGACACTAAAATGTGTGGAGCCAGAGGAAGTGGGCGAGGTACTAAATGATTACTTTGCATTTGTATTCACCAAAGAGAAGGAATTGGTGGATGTTGAGTCTGGAGAAGGGTGTGTAGATAGCCTGGGTCACATTGAGTTCCAAAATGACGAGGTGTTGGGCGTCTTGAAAAATATTACGGTAGATAAATCCCCAGGGCTGGATGGGATCTACCCCAGGGCCGGATGGGATCTACCCCAGAATACTGAGGGAGGCTAGAGAGGAAATTGCTGAGACCTTGACAAAAATCTTTGGATCTTCAGTCTTCAAAATGGGATGGGTTTGTCGGAGGACTGGAGAATAGCCAGTGTCGTTCCTTTGTTTAAGAAAGGTAGCAAGGATAACCCAGGGAACTACAGGCCGGTGAGCCTTATGTCAGTGATAGGGAAATTACTGGAGAGAATTCTTCGAGACAGGATCTACTCCCATTGTATTTGATTCAACGGTTAGCTGTCAATCCTTAATGTGCAATAAAAGTGTTGAATGTTTCATGTTTGAATATTTGTGTATGTTATGGAATGCGATTCTGTGCTATTATCAAGACTAGTTTCTACAGGTTTTCTGCTGACTTCGCTTTATCCACATTATGAATAATAGTGCCATCATGTTGCTATGGTTCCTGCTTCGTCCTTGATCAGATTACTGGTACAGCCCATTTTTTTATGTCAAACTGTCTTTGAAAATATGTTTATTCGAACAATAGCTTTTTCATCCTTGCTTAAAAATGTTTTTTTAATCTCCAATGAGTTTATGCATGTGTGATATGACCATCAATTCACTCGAGACACGGTTGGAAGTAAACTGTGGTTTTAATAGACTTACAACTGAGCCTGCCTGCGACCAGAAGAACTGAGGGCAGGCTCACACGGCTGCAGCACTTTATACTTCCGGTAGTGGGAGGGGCCATGGGTGGAGCCGAGGGTGGAGCCCTGTTCAAGCTCCTCATCTCCCCCTATGGGCAGAGCCGCGCAACAGCTCACAGACAGAGCCCACAAGGACACAATACCATACAATACAATACAGTGTGAATTACATTCACCGCAATGTGTCAGGCTTATTGTGTCTCTGTTGAAGCTGTGTTTTATCATGACCTGAGGTTGTGAGTGCTAAAATCCTCAATTTAAAATGGGTATTAAAACTGGGGCTTAATAGTTACATTAAATAGCCTTCTTTTACCTATCAGATCTATCAGGAAATAGTCGATTACTATCAAAGAGTAAGCGAGGGAATGGAGCGGAGTTGGGTGGGGGAGGGAGGCTGCGACTTGTTGGGTCTGATTTTGGCGAGGCCCAATGAGTTTAGTTTGTTTGTTTTGTGGGGGGAAGGTATTAGCTGAGGGGGCAGATAGTCTGCGGCTCGAGAGGGTGGGGGGAGGAGAAGGTACTGGATGAGGGAGAGAGAGAGATGCAGAGAGCCAACAGTGACCAGGGAACTTCCTTTGTCTCATCCTTTGGGTGGGGCTGGTGGCCATCTTAGGTGGGCCTGGGACCTGTAACGAAGACGATTCATCACGGTAGTAATGGCTGACTTGAAGGTCAGGGTGGGGGGCGGGGGGGATGGGGGGGGGGGGGGGGAGATGAGAGACCGCCGACAAGGCTACTGACCTGGATTATGTGGGGTCTGGGGTACCTATGAAAAGAGCAAGCGTTTTCTCCCATGTAAAGAGTTTAGGGGCTGATCACATCAGCCCCCCCCCCCCCCCCCCCCACCCACCCCCCTCCTCACCCCCCTCCCCTCCTCCCCATCTCGAAGTGTTCATGGAGGAGACAGTAGGTGCAGAGCCCTGGTGGTTGATGCACACTCTGGGCGTGAGGAGTTCTTGTCCTTTCCCCGGTACTGGCACTAGGTGTACTCGAGGATTGATTACTCTGTTCCGTGTCGGACTTCCTGGGGTTAACGCTACGTCATCCTGTGCGAGGCTGAGCAACATGATCCACCTCAAGCCCATGTTTAGGGTGAACCTTACTGAAGCCATAATCATAGAATAGAACTTACCAGTGCTGAAGGAGGTCATTCGGCCCATCGATTCTGTACCAGCCCTTGGAAAAAGCACCCCACTTAGGCCCACGCCTCCACCCTATCCCCGTAACCCTGTATCCTAGTAACCCCATTCAACTTTTTGGACACTAAGGTGCAATTTAGCATGGCCAATCTGTAGCCACCTGGGGTGACCACTGCCCAACACAAAATGGAAGATTGCAAGGAATGCAGGGAAAATGGACAGGTTGTAAAAGCAAGCAGCTTGCAGAGCGCTTGTATATTGGGACGACTGCAGAAACCAGTTTGGCTGTTGCTGAAACCAGACAACACTATGAAAAGAAACAGTTAGCATATTAATGAGGCGATACCGGGCGATCCCCAGATACAATGGAAACAAGTTAAATACAGATCGATATTCAATGGAAGGCCAGACTTTTCGGTGCCAAAGAAGCCCAAAACAATAAGTCCCAAGAACCGCCCCAGTGATCGAGGTACTGCCCCGTTATTGGGGAATTCAAATCAATCGATTGGGAAGAGACCCAATCGATTGGGAAGAGACCCAATCGATTGCGAGAGTATAGAGGGTCCGCCCAGGTGGGTGCAAGACCCTGAGAGGAGTATAAGACAGAGACCGCGACCCCAGCTCTCTCTCTCTGCCAGCCTCTCCTTGACCAGCCAGCCCTCCCAGCAGAACACCGTTGCAGCAGAAGAACCTTGAGGAGGAGAGGTCTGGACAGCAGCCGCCAACAAGTAAGTGTCACAACGCACGCTACGAGAGTAGACACTCCTGACCCCCCTTTAGTCCATAACTACTGAAAGCCTGCGGACCCAGGACAAAGCTAGAAGCCGTTGTTCCCTGATCCGGCAGTCCCCTTATCCAGATAGGTATTTGGCCTATTAGTGGTAGGATTAGCCTAGTCTTATTGTCTTATATGCATGATTAGTAGATTACTGTTATATAATAAACGTGTCTTGTTTGAACTTACTAATTGGTGTATGGATTTATTGCTTTGAACTTGACCTTGAAACTTGTGGCGGTATCTTAACGATACCTGGCGACTCCAAAGCTAAGGAACAAAACAGAGCCAAATTGAGTGTTAAGCACACTCACCCAGAACGAGCAACATTTAGTGGCGACCCAGATGGGACTTGATTAGAAGTGGCCCCACCACTCCGAGAGAACCCAGAAATTTGAATCTGAAATCCAATTGGGAAAAGGAAAAACCACAAGTGTTCAAGTAGTTCAAACCAATACTCCTAATTCGGAAGTGTGTTTTTGCATGTGTAACTAACAGGGTTGTAAGGTAAAACCGAGAGATTTTTATTGCGACAAACTGTCGGGAGTTTTATAATTCGGAACATAGCGAAAGCCGTACCCGTATTTTATAGCATTGCCTTATTATTCCTCGTTCCAAATTTAAGAGAGCATAGGAGAAAAAGAAATGGCCATGCAGGCAATGGAACGCCTCATGAACCCAGAGCAGTTCGTGGTCGCAGCGACCAACAGCAGCAGAGTAGGTCAGTGTCCCGTGTGGGAGCTGGAACTCAGGAAGTACCTCAAAGGGAAAGGATGGCCCCTTTGGAGTGAGTTTTGTGTGAATGAGGAGACAGGTCCCGGGAGTATAGGACATACTTGGTGGGAGAGCCTATCTGGAATTCACAAGAAGACTTTAGGTAAAGCACGTAAGCCGATGGCAATTGTGTCCTGCTTGGCACAATTGCGAGGCACAGAGGAGGTCGTCAGGACGCTCCGAGCAGAGTTATAGGAGAAGAACAGAATGAGCAAAGTGGATGTCAGGGACATCGGAAAGGAGAATCTAGGATTAAGGCAACGACTGGCAGATAAGGATAGAGAGGTGGATGATGCCAAGAGGGCACATCAGGCTTGTCTAGCCCATCTGAGCAGTTCCCAATCCCAGTACGAGAAAGCCTATCAGGATGTGCAGCGCGCAGTTCTGATAAGAGAAAATTCAGAGAAGCAGGTAGAGGCACTGCAAAGGCAATGCTCTGACCTAAAGGCAGCTTTAAGGGCACTCCATGCTGCCACCACTGAGCAAAGGCAAAGCACAGTGGATCATGCGAAGTGTAGGAAGCAGATTGCGCAGCTGCAATCTCTGCTTTCTGTGCAGAATGGCTTCCAAGAGACATTTGGGACACAGTTAGATGAAGAAAATGCCCCAGATTGGCAAGAATTGAGTGAAACAGCGCAGCGATATGTTCAGGGAACATGTGCGCCAGCAGCGCAGCAGAAAAGGAAAGTGCCCCAACCCCCCACAGATCAGATAGCACCCGCACCTATGAACCTAGTCACCACCCAAAGAAAGGCAACCGCAGAAGGCGCACCCGAGATCACCTACACCACCCCCTTAACCGTAACACAACTAAGGGACACGTGTGAGAAAATCACCCCGTTCCTCCCCACTGCAGACCCCCACCAATTCTTCGCACGAGTGAAACAGCAGGTGACCATGTACGGCCTGGATGAGGGAGAGCAGGTTAAGCTCACATTTTTGAGTTTAGACTCATCAGTTGTAGCAGCCCTCCCCGACCCACAGAACGTTGGAGGAGGCACCCTCGAAGAGATACAGACAGCTATTTTAGACGCGATAGGGTACAACAGAGGAGACCCAGTCGAAGACCTAAATAAGTGTAGGCAGAAAAGGACCGAGCACCCCACAGCATTCGCAGGAATGCTGTGGATTCATTTCACTGCTGTTTTTGGTGATTTAGACCACGCACATTTAACCCGAGATAATATGGTTAAATGGACCCGCACCATAATCTCTCACACCACAGATGCAGGACAGAATGTCTGCTCCAATTACAACCCCTCAGAAGAGGCCCATAATGAAAAATGGGTATTGAAAAGATTGTCCTGCGCTTGGGAACAATCTGTCCACGGCAAGGTAACAGTAAAGAACCCCGAAGAAGCTGAGGCTGCAGCAGATATACAGGCAGTAAGAGCGCACCAAAACCCCACATGGGTAAATGAAGGAAAGAACAGCCCCTCACAGAAGTCGCAGGAATGTTATAACTGCGGACAGTTAGGGCATTTTGTTAGGGAATGCAACGGCCCGCAGAAATCACAGAGAGGCCAGCAGACAGGCACTCTGAACAGGAACAAAGCAAAGCCAATCCACAGTATAGGGACACAGTCAGGACAGACCAATGTGGACGGAACGGACTGACGGTGTTCGGGCTCCCCCACTTGGGTCTGTGACACCCTCTGGGACCGATCCGGAAGGCCGGTGGTCACAGCAAAAATTCAGGAAAAGCCCATAGAATTACTCTGGGACACAGGAGGGTCCCGCACAACCATTAATTCCTCCTCTACACCACAGGCAGACACGTGGCCCACTACATCCACAATCACACTCAGCGGATTTACAGGCCACTCACAGCAGGGACACATTGTAGCCCCTGTATCCATCCAACTAGGGAATATCTCCACCCGACACCCCGTTATTTTAGTTAATCTGCCCCGCACAGCAGAACACATACTGGGCATTGACTTTATGAATGCCCATAGCCTGTCGTTCGATCCAGTAAATCAATGTGTCTGGCGAATGGCGAAATCTGACAGAGCACCCGCAACGCTCACAGTTGGAGAGTATGCAAACAGGATTAGCGCATTAGGCGACTATTGTTTTGACCCGACCACACTTAGCACGGACAAACAGGTTAGGGCAGTTTTGAACACACACAGGACAGCATTTGCCAGTCACCGGCACGACTGCGGCAGAATGACTGGACAAGTTCAAATTACAGGACCTGATCCGAGACCACAATTACCGATTTCCCCTAGAAGCAGAGGGAGAAATTGGAAAGGTTATAGAGAGCTTATTAGAGCAGGGTGTACTTAGGACAGTAGCCTCGACTAATAATGCCCCTATTTGGCCAGTGAGGAAGCCCGACGGATAATGGCGTCTGACCATTGATTATCGGGAACTCAACAAAGTTACCCCAGCAGTAGCCCCCAGGGTAGCAACAAGTCCCGAGACCATGCTCAAGCAGGGACTCCACTCCAAATATTTCACGGTATTGGACATTAGCAACGGCTTTTGGTCAATCCCATTGGCAAAGGACGACTTCCGGTTGCGGCTATGCGGAGCTAAGCCGCACGTTCGGCAGCTCCCGCTTTAATAGGACTTGGGGGCTCTTTTAAGGGCCCCAAATGGCGCTGATTCGATGATTCCCGGTGGATAAAGGGGTCTGGAGCAAACCCCCTGGGGATTTATGGTGTGGACTCGGAGTGGGGCGAGGAGAAAAACGGCAGCAGCTCCCCTGGAAAAGCAGGGGAAGGTGGACAAAATGCCGGCCGGTGGAGCCCCTGAGGGGTGGGGGCAGTGGGCGGGGGAGCAGCAGGCGGCCCTTCTGCGCTATTTCACGGAGCTGAAAGGGGGGTTGTTGGAATCCCTGAAGGTGACGACGAGTAAGCTGCTGGAGACCCAGACAACCCAGGGTCCAGCGATACTTGAGTTGCAGCAGCAGGCCTCTGAGCGCGAGGAGGAGGTTTCGGCCCTCGTAGGGAGGGTGGAGATACACGAGGCGCTTCACAAAAAGTGGCAAGATCGGTTCGAGGAGATAAAGTTTCGATCACGGAGGAAGAACTTGCGGATCCTGGGCCTCGAGGAGGGGTTGGAGGGGTCGGACCTGCCGGCCTATGTGGCCGTGATGTTGAACTCGCTGGTGGGGGTGGGATCCTTCCATCTGCCCCTAGAGCTGGAGGGGGCCCACAGAGTACTGGCCAGGCGGCCTAAGGCGAATGAACCCCCGCGGGCGGTGCTGGTGCGGTTCCATCGGTTCAGTGACCGGGAGTGTGTTCTCCGATGGGCCAAGAAGGTGAGGAGCAGTAAGTGGGAGAATTCGGTACTGCGTATCTACCAGGACTGGAGTGCGGAGGTGGCCAAGCGGAGAGCCGGGTTCAACTGGACGAAGGCGGTGCTCCATGGAAAGCAGGTGATGTTCGGCATAAGACCATAAGACCATAAGACATAGGAGTGGAAGTAAGGCCATTCGGCCCATCGAGTCCACTCCGCCATTCAATCATGGCTGATGGGCATTTCAACTCCACCTACCAGCATTCTCCCCGTAGCCCTTAATTCCTCGCGACATCAAGAATTTATCTATCTCTGCCTTGAAGCCATTTAGCGTCCCGGCCTCCACTGCACTCCGTGGCAATGAATTCCACAGGCCCACCACTCTCTGGCTGAAGAAATGTCTCCGCATTTCTGTTCTGAATTTACCCCCTCTAATTTTAAGGCTGTGCCCACGGGTCCTCATCTCCTCGCCTAACGGAAACAGTTTCTTTGCGTCCACCCTTTCTAAGCCATGTATTATCTTGTAAGTTTCTATTAGATCTCCCCTTAACCTTCTAAACTCCAATGAATACAATCCCAGGATCCTCAGCCGTTCATCATATGTTAGACCCGCCATGTTGCCGCCTGCGCGCCTGTGGGTCACCTACAAGGACCGGCATCACTACTTTGAGTCCCCGGAGGAAGCGTGGGCCTTTGTGCAGGCTGAAAAGTTGGACTCGAACTAGAGATTGGGGGCTGTGGAAGTTTTTTAATTTCTGTATCACTGTTTATGCTGTAGCGGGTTATTCTGTTTGTTTCTGTTTTTTCTCTCACTTTCGGATTATGTTGGTTATGGTTTTGTGTTCTAAGGGGGGTACTGGGGTTTGGGGTTGATCTGTGTTTTTGTTTGTACGGAGTTGGTGGATGGGTTGGGACTGCGGTTTGGGAGCTGCGTTGGGGGGGGGTGGGGCAGTGTGAAAGCGCGGGCTTTTCTCTGGTTTCCCGCACTGCGGGACGAGGGGGGTGGAGCTGGTGGCGAGGGGCGTGGATATCAGATCCGTTTTCCCGCGCTGAAGCGGTGCCCAGGAGCTGATGCAGGGGAGGAGGGGGGACCTCATATCGGGAGGGGTCGGAGTTAGGGCGGGAGCTGCCGGGGTCAGCAGAAGTCAGCTGGCTTACGGGAGTACTATGGAGGGAGCGTCACGGCTAGGAAGGGTCCTAGCCTTGGGGGGAGGGGGGGGGGGGAATACCGGGTTGCTGCTGGATTGGCCAGGGAGGAGCTGGTGTGGGTTGGGGGGGTCGGGGTGAGGTTCTATCGCCGTGGGAAACGGGCCGAATGGGTGCTGGCCAGGGGCGAGCAGTCAATGGGCTATGGCTAGTCGACGGGGGAGGGGGGCGGGGTGCGCCCTGATCCGGCTGATTACGTGGAACGTGAGGGGATTGAATGGGCCGGTTAAGCGGGCCCGGGTGTTTTCGCATCTGAAGGGGCTGAAGGCGGACGTGGCCATGCTCCAGGAGACCCACCTGAAGGTGGCGGACCAGGTCCGTCTGAGGAAGGGGTGGGTGGGGCAGGTTCTTCACTCAGGGCTCGACTCGAAGAACTGGGGGGTGGCGATCCTGGTGGGGAAGAGGGTGGCGTTTGAGGCGTCTGAGGTGGTGGCTGATAGTGGCGGCAGATATGTGATGGTTCAAAAGAATTGACTCGATCGTCAAATTGCCCCTTCCCCAAAATGTTTCAGCCCTCCGGTCATTTTTAGGACTCGTTGGTTACTGTCAGAGCCATGACGATGGTTTTGCGACCAAGGCAGCCCCACTTTCAGACCTCCTTAAGAAAGGAGCCCCATGGGAATGGCTTCCGCAGCATACAGAGGCTGTGGAAGATTTAAAGAAAGCCCTTAGCGCAGCACTTGCACTACAAGTCCCAGACCCGCTCTCCCCCTATGCAATTGAGGTAGCGAGCACAGATCTGACCCTCTCGGCCGTGCTCCTTCAGGAACGGCACGAGCAGCTACGACCAGTGGCTTATGCCTCACGACTGTTAGACCCCGTGGAGCAAGGTTTCTCAGCCTGCGAAAGGCACCTGCTCGCGGTATTCTGGGCAGTACAATACTTTTCTTATATTACCGGACTCAACCCCATCACCATTTTGACCGAACACACCCCCACACAGTTACTTTTAGATGGACGACAGAAGGACGGTTCAGTTAGCCAGATAAGAGCAGCTAGATGGACACTTCTGTTACAGGGACGGGACATAACAGTTAAACGGACCAGGACACACACATTTTTAGCAGACAACCTCCAGTACTCAGGACAACCCCATGATTGCGAGATAGTAGCACCCCTACACAACACAGGGCCCTTCATTGCTAAGACGCCCCCCAGGAAGATAGGGAATTCAAGCCAGAGCCCCCAGCACACGGACACGTGTGCACCCTTGAAATCTATGTGGACGGTTCATCCACAGTTTTAGATGGCGAACGCATTACAGGATGCGTTATTTATGTAGAAGATGCGCAGGGACGCGCACTAGAGGAGTTAGGATTAAAGTTACCCGGACACTTAGGCGCGCAGGCAGCAGAGCTCGCGGCCATAGCATACATAGTGGACCACCCAGATTCGTTCCCCAGCCCAGCAGACATATATTCGGACAGTTTATATGTCTGTAACAGCCTCACAGATTTTCTACCCCTGTGGAGGACAAGAGGTTTTGTCTCCGCAGACGGGAAGCCCCTTCCATCAGCCCCATTGCTCCGCCATATTCTAAAGAAGGCAAAGGATAGGACGTATGGCATTATTAAGGTTAGAAGCCACCATCGATCACCCCCCCCTGGAAATGTGAAAGCCGACGCACTGGCTAAAGCAGGTTCCAGGTGAGGTCATTTTTGGACACCCCCAGCTAGCGCCCCTGTGAGTTCAGTTCAGGTCTCACAGACAGACATAGAGGATTTAGTACAGGCACAGAGGCAGGATGAAAATCTCCGGGAGATTTTAAAAGGAAACTTTGTGGCCCAGTACGACAAATTCAAACACGCTTTGACCACACATGAGGGTGTGATTATCAAAGACAAATTGTATGTGGTTCCTGAAAAGGACAGGAATCAAATGATTGCCTTATTCCATGATGGTCATGGACACCAAGGGATCGACCCTACCACAACACACCTTAGACAGCTCTGTTGGTGGCCCAATTTAAGAGATGATGTAACGCACTACATCGAGAACTGTTTAATTTGTGCACAGAATAACCCGGAGAGGTATTCAAAGAAGGCACAACTCAGCCACACTCGACCCGTTAATGGCCCCTGGACTAACCTCCAGATCGATTTTATAGGTCCATTGCCCCCTTGCAGGAATGGCTATAAATATGTTCTGGTGGTTATAGATACCTTTACCAAATGGGTAGAGGCATTCCCATCTTGTACAAACACAGCAAAGACAGCCGCAAAGATCCTGACCCACCATATTTTTACTAGATGGGGACTCCCCAGAAGTATTGAATCAGATCAGGGATCTCATTTTACAGGACGGATCACGAAGAACGTCCTGACCATATTCGGCATCAAACAAAATTTCCACATTGCGTACCACCCCCTGTCCAGCGGTATAGTGGAACACATGAATCGGACTCTAAAATTGACCCTTAGAAAGATGGTGCAGGAGAACAATTCAACTTGGGATTCTGTGCTCCCATTCGCACTTATGTTTATACGAAATACTGTTTAAGCATCAACAGGATTCACCCCACACACACTCATGACCGGACGCCCTATGAAAGGTTCAGCATTCCTTTTAGGATTCGACATGACCAGCCCAGAAGTGACGGCCCTCACACACGAGACAGCAGTAAAACAATTAGTTGAGACTGTAAGGTCGGCTCAGCTAGCAGCCGCAGTAAAATTGGGTAAAAGGCGGAAACAGAGCAAGGCTTGTTTCAACAAAAATGTCCACACCACAGAATTTCAGGCTGGGCAACAGGTGATGTTATCTGTTTATAACCCCAGCACGTTTTTGGCCCCAAAATTTTCCGGCCCGTACTCAATTTCGGACAAAATCAGCCCGTCAGTATATAGGATCAAGTACCCAAACGGGAGGACTGCGTGGTTCCATATTAACCAGCTAAAGGCTTATGGAACACAGTCCAACCACTCACACCGTGTCCTGCTAGACTCAGCAGAACACCCCGCTCCGCCCACAAGAGACACATTTCCACCCTTCCCCTCACAGACCAGTTCCTCATCGGACTCGACCTCGACTCCGCCCATTGACTTCAGACCACGCCCCGAAACGCCCACAAGCTGCCACAGCAGAGACAGCGACTGTGACTTGGACGACAGCCACAGCACACCCCTCTACTGCCCTGATACAACAGACCCCACACACACCAGCTACGACACCGAATACAGTGATTTAGAGATCACTTATATTAAAACTCCAGACCCACGCCCAAACCCACCGCACAACTATGACAACCCCGAATACGTTCATTCAAATTTAGACCCCACGATTTGGCACAGGGACAATTCTTGGAGACTTGTCCGAAATGACGAGAGTGACCCCCGGTCACACAATGCTAAAATTGCATGCCTGATCCATACAAGGGTATGGGATCTGGGAGAAGAGGGATGACTCTGAGTCTGACTCCCGACACGGCAACCCCTTTGCGACCCTGTTCACAGAGAATGATGAGAAGTGAGGTGTCCAGATGATGTAAAAAGAGGAACCGCTTGAGAGATAAACGGTGTCCTTTCTGATGGAACCTGCATGCATGTTGGTGATGTTTGTTTGTATGTTAAGTGTTTGATTTGGAGATTGGCCACTCGCTTTTCAGCTGAAAAGCTTGTTACCACCTCACATGCACGTTAAGTTTGTCCGCAGATAACTCTGAGAACTTGACTCAGCTGCAATGTCTGGAGCCCAACTTAAGGCTTCACCCTTCCCCCCACTAGGAGCATCTTGGCTCCCTCTTTTTTAGGAGCCCCTCTATTCTGGGAATAGAGGCTGCAAATTCACATTGAATACATTCATGCCCATTCGTTCCAGGTCGCTCAGGCAGTGGAGAAACGGCATTGAGGACCCGCCCTGTCTGAGGACCCCCCCTCTGTTCAGCTAAGCTCGGGTACAGCACAGCACGCCCTACCCGGGGATCCCATTCAAATCTTACCCGTCGCGGCCCATACGCAATTCATTCGGATATCTCATTTCTAAAGTTTGTTTTCATTTTTGTTTGAGGTAGCCCTTCGATTATGATTCCTTATGCTATTTACATCCAGGAACATTCGGATGGTAAATCACAAAGCCTGCGAGACGGCTCGCAGTGGCAAAGTTGTTAGCTGTATGTCTGGTCCTAAATTCACTTTTGAAAAAAAAAAATGAGGGGAGTCACAGGGTGTGACTTGGCCATTCATTTAAGGAACAATTGGAATGAGAGGACAGATACACTAACATTACAGGAATTAAACGAATTATTGACAGATACTATGCTTGATCCCATAGCTTTCGAACGTTCGAAGGAGGGATCAGAGCAAGATCAGCAATACAAAAGGCCTGAAGGAAGAAAAGAAAGAAGACCGAGATGATGACCTATATGTTTTGTTATTGTTTTTGTATTTTTGCGCGAGGACGCAAACCCCTTTTGCCCTATGACCCCCGCCATTAATGTTTCTCAGACACCGACTTCTCAAAGCCCAGTAATGAACAGCAATGACCAGACCTGGTGCACAAAATTTATGAACTGGTACTCCCTTTCGTACGCTATTGAATCACTTTTGGTGATAGCAGCTCTCTGCATCGTAGTGCAGACACTCAGGCTAAGAAAATGGAGGAGAGCCTCCCGCTCTTGCGCCTCGACCATATACAGAGTACAATCCCCTATTTTCGGCTTCCACCAATCCCCCCAAACCCCTTGATGTGTAATGAATGATTTAATTTTGATTTGATGTTGTAAATAAAGACCTTTTTTGATGTTTTGTAATATTCTGAGCTCGACTGCCGAGCCAGAAATGAAATGTAATGATAATGTTATGGATAGGAAGATAGAATGTTTAAATGTGTAAGGGAGTGTAGTTTACAAAGGATAGTTAGAGGTTCCCATGTAATGCATGTCCCCTTTTGACATAGCGCCAACCAGAGACTGTTAGATAAAACTTTTGTGCCATAATTGAGGAAAGTGTAGAGGCCATGGGACTCGCTGAGATCAGGGAACGCAAAGACACCGACCTTGGGTGATCCTTCATGATTTCTCATGAGGATCACAAGGAGGGAGTGTAGCCACCTGGGGTGACCACTGCCCAACACAAAATGGAAGATTGCAAGGAATGCAGGGAAATTGGGCATGTTGTAAAAGCAAGCAGCTTACAAAGCGCTTGTATATTCAGACTACTGCAGAAACCAGTTTTGACTGCTGCAGAAACCAGAGAGCACTATGAAAATAAACAGTTAGCATACTAATGAGGCGATACCCAGATACAATGGAAACAAGTTAAACACAGATCGATACATTGAATGGAAGGCCAGACTTTTCAGCGCTAAAGAAGCCCAAAACAATAAGTCCCAAGAACAGCCCCAGTGATCAAGGTACTGCCTGTTATTGGGGAATTCAAATCAATCAATTGGGAAGAGACCCAGGTGGGCGAAGACCCTGAGAGGAGTATAAGACAGAGACCGTGACCCCAGCTCTCTCTCTCTGCCAGCCTCTCCTTGACCAGCCAACCCTCCCAGCAGAACACCGTTGCAGCAGAAGAACCTTGAGGAGGAGAGGTCTGGACAGCAGCCGCCAACAAGTGTCACAACGCACGCTACGGGAATAGACACTCCTGACCCCCTTTAGTCCATAACTACTGGAAGCCTGCGGACCCAGGACAAGCTAGAGGCCGTTGTTTCCTGATCCGGCAGTCCCCTTATCCAGATAAGTATTTGGCCTATTAGTGGTAGGATTAGCCTAGTCTTATTGTTTTATATGCATGATTAGTAGATTACTGTATTTTAATAAACGTGTCTTGTTTGAACTTACTAATTGGTGTATGGATTTATTGCTTTGAACTTGACCTTGAAATTTGTGGTGGTATCTTAACGATACCTGGCGACTCCAAAGCTAAGGAACGAAACAGAGCCAAATTGAGTGTTAAGCACACTCACCCAGAACGAGCAACAACTAATCTTTGGACTTGTGGGAGGAAGCCAGAGCACCCAGAGGAAAACCACGCAGACACAGGAAGAATGTGCAGACTCCGCACAGGCAGTGACCCAAGCCAGGAATCTAACCTGGGACCCTGGAGCTGTGAACAACAGTGCTAACCACTGTGCTACCGTGCTGCCCCACATTGAGCTGTTTCTTTGTGGGGGTTGAGGATGGGAGCGTTCTGGGCCTATCCCAAGCTGGTGGGTTTTTGGGTCTCCTCTTTTGGCACCAAGTTAGTGATCCTGAACATTGAGCTGCAATGCTGTCCTGCAGCAGCTTTATTTGGGGTTTTGGATGTGCCGGTGCTGGAGACGGGTGGGGGGGGGGGGGGAATGTCCTTGCCTTCGCCTCATTGGCTCAGAGGCACGTCCTGCTGAGTTGGAGGTTGGCGGCGACAACTAGCCTCAGTGTGGCTGGTGGACCTGAAGGAGATTTTGCACCTGGAGAAGGTCACAGACACTGTGAGGAGGTCAATCAAAGGGTTTGACCGGAGACAGTAACCGTTTGTTATCTTTCAAAGAATTGGCCACTGTTAGCTGCTGGAGGGGGGGGAGGAGGGGGGAGGGTAAAGGGCATACATGGAAGGGTGCTCTGTTCGAGAGGGGGTGTTGCGTAGATTATCGTTCTTCATCACTCACCTGAGGAAGGAGCAGCGCTCTGAAAGCTAGTGATTCCAAACAAACCTGTTGGACTTTAACCTGGTGTTGTCAGACTTATTACTGTGCCCACCCCAGTCCAACGCCGGCACCTCCACATCATATTCTTTTTAGGTCCGGTTTCTGTTGTTTGTTTTTTTGTACAATATGACAACAGCTTGATAAAATTATTTTTGAAACATAAAAAAACCCGCATGCTGTTTGAAAAAAAAGTCACTCGTTAACCGCGCCGTCTACACCACTCCATATCGGACTCAACTTTTATACAGGCTGGTTTTGAACTCTGCTCCACATCCTGGTAAAACCTGATGGCCCCGCCTTCCCATCTGTAGTCGTGATGCTCCCTTGCCCATCTCAGGATCTGCTTCTTTGAAGATGTGAAATGTAACGGTTGCTGCTCGAGGTGCTTCGTTGGGACAGGGCGTCTGTCAGAGTGTCGGGGGGGGGGGGGGGGGGGGGGGGGGGGGTCCAACTCATGGGGGAGTCCACCTCCCCCCCCCAATCATCTTCCCAAACATTTTGGCAAAATTCTCTGCGGGAGTTGAGCCTTTCATCCCCTCTAGCAACCCCACAACACGGATATTGTGCCTCCTGGAACGATTCTCCAGATCAGTGTTAAAAGAACAAAGAAAATTACAGCACAGGAACAGGCCCTTCGGCCCTCCCAGCCTGTGCCGGTCCAGATCCTTTATCTAAACCTGTCTCCTATTTTCCAAGGTCTACTTCCCTCTGTTCCCGCCCATTCATAAAAGGTGTTATCAAACCTTTTTTCCCTGGGACCCACGTTTGCTAACTGGCAGAGCTTTGGGAACCCGGCCACGCTCGCTTACACAGTCTATCCTGAGATGAGGCAGTGTTTGAGACACGAATGTTTTCATGCCCCAGATGGAAAAGAGTCTCGTTTTCCTGTCTCTGGGCCCTGGTGTATAAGAGTTATGTTGTTCCTGGTGCAAAAGCTGCGATGAAGGAAGATTCAGAAACTCTGCCCCATGATGGATTCTACTTAAAGTTGATCTCCGTAGGGAAAGTTCTGCAAAGTTTCCTCATGACTCCCAACAGTAATGAAGGGAACCTGAGATCATCTGTGCATTTCCACATCCCAAACAATTGTGAGAGGCCAAAGGAGCAATTATTTTGAAAAGGGTGAAAGACTGCACTCTCGGATAAATTCATTCAAGGTTCTGCAATATATACAAATCAATACTTTTTAAAAACACTTACCTTCCTATTTCAGTGCTCAAAGTGTAAAGCTTCCTGCCACCATTCCAAACTGCGAGGTTTACAGAACAAGCTTCAAGTTACCATCACCTGCTGCCATTATCATTCTGCGACGCAGAGGTCGCAGATTTGGGGCGCAATGTCACTAAGGAATATTTCTGGGATCCACTTCTGCTACTGTTTCAAGTGCTGTGCAGCCAGTCGAAATAAATCACCAGGCGAATGGATTCTTGTCGTAACAACTGACTCCCAACACGGAGCAGATGCAACAAGTCAGGATTGAGCCTAAGGGCAGCGAGTGAGGTGGTGCCCAGCCCTGCCCAAGGCATTCATTGCACACGGTTATGTCAGTGAGCCCAGAGGCTATCGTTTGCTTGGATATTTTCCCATCTCTTTGTCAGACTCTCACTGGATTGTTTGAGGGATGGGACTGTGTCCATGAAGCTGATTCCTCCCCATGCCCTGCGATAACACACACAGTGACACACACACACACAGTGACACACACACAGTGACACACACACAGTGACACATATACAGGGACACACACACAGGGACACACACACAGGGACACACACACAGTGACACACACACAGGGACACACACACAGTGACACACACACACACAGTGACACACACACAGGGACACACACACACAGTGACACACACAGTGACACACACACACACACACACAGTGACACACACACAGTGACACACACACAGTGACACACACACACACAGTGACACACACACACAGGGACACACACACACAGTGACACACACACAGGGACACACACACAGGGACACACACACAGTGACACACACACAGTGACACATATACAGGGACACACACACAGTGACACATATACAGGGACACACACACAGGGACACACACACAGGGACACACACACAGGGACACATATACAGGGACACATATACAGGGACACACACACAGTGACACACACTGACACACACACAGTGACACATATACAGGGACACACACACACAGTGACACATATACAGGGACACACACACACACAGGGACACACACACACAGTGACACATATACAGGGACACACACACAGTGACACATATACAGGGACACACACACAGTGACACATATACAGGGACACACACACAGTGACACACACTGACACACACACAGTGACACATATACAGGGACACACACACACAGTGACACATATACAGGGACACACACACACACAGGGACACACACACACAGTGACACATATACAGGGACACACACACAGTGACACATATACAGGGACACACACACAGTGACACATATACAGGGACACACACACACAGTGACACACACAGTGACACACACACAGTGACACATATACAGGGACACACACACAGTGACACATATACAGGGACACACACACAGTGACACATATACAGTGACACACACACAGTGACACATATACAGTGACACACACAGTGACACATATACAGGGACACACACACAGTGACACATATACAGTGACACACACACAGTGACACATATACAGTGACACACACAGTGACACATATACAGTGACACATATACAGTGACACACACAGTGACACATATACAGGGACACACACACAGTGACACATATACAGGGACACACACACACAGTGACACATATACAGGGACACACACACAGTGACACATATACAGGGACACACACACAGTGACACATATACAGTGACACACACAGTGACACATATACAGTGACACACACAGTGACACATATACAGGGACACACACACAGTGACACATATACAGGGACACACACACACACAGTGACACATATACAGGGACACACACACACAGTGACACATATACAGGGACACACACACACACAGTGACACATATACAGGGACACACACACAGTGACACATATACAGGGACACACACACACACAGTGACACATATACAGGGACACACACACACAGTGACACATGTACAGGGACACACACACAGTGACACATATACAGGGACACACACACAGTGACACATATACAGGGACACACACACAGTGACACATATACAGGGACACACACACAGTGACACATATACAGGGACACACACACAGTGACACATATACAGGGACACACACACAGTGACACATATACAGGGACACACACACAGTGACACATATACAGGGGGACACACACACACAGTGACACATATAGAGGGACACACACACACACAGTGACACATATACAGGGACACACACACACAGTGACACATATACAGGGACACACACACAGTGACACATATACAGGGACACACACACAGTGACACATATACAGGGACACACACACAGTGACACATATACAGGGACACACACACACAGTGACACATATACAGGGACACACACACAGTGACACATATACAGGGACACACACACAGTGACACATATACAGGGACACACACACACACAGTGACACATATACAGTGACACACACACAGTGACACACACACAGTGACACACACACACAGTGACACATATACAGGGACACACGCACAGTGACACATATACACTGACACACACACACTGACACACACAGTGACACACACTGACACACACAGTGACACACACACACTGACACACACACATAGTGACACACAGACAGTGACACACACACACAGTGACACACACACACTGACACACAGTGACACACACACAGTGACACACACACACAGTGACACACACACACTGACACACACACATAGTGACACACAGACAGTGACACACACACTGACACACACAGTGACACACACACACTGACACACACACAGTGACACACAGTGACACACAGTGACACACACACAGTGACACACATACTGACACACACACACACAGTGACACACACACACGGTGACACACACTGACACACACACATAGTGACACACAGACAGTGACACACACACACTGACACACACACATAGTGACACACAGACAGTGACACACACACACTGACACACACACACACTGACACACACACAGTGACACACACACACTGACACACACACACGTTTATTTGATAGTCTGTGCCTGGCTTTTGAACTGCTCATTATGTTTGAGGGTGTGAGCTGAGATTTGCAATTCAAAACTTAACAACAGGCGAAGCAAATTGGCAAGATCAGGAATTGCGGGAAAAAAAATTAAACCAGAATTTCAGTTATAAATATTTAATAAAACTTATCTATTTAGCAGTCGTCACTTTGTAAAATCAACTGACATCATTGCACCATGTCGCTGATCGTTAAATCTTAAAATGAATTTAGTCAATGAGAACACCACCACACACAGCTAGCACCGCTGACCAGCTTCAACTGGCGATCAAAGTTAATACTTAGGCTGTCAGTCACTGCCCAAATTAAACACTCCCAGGACAGGTACAGCACGGGGTTAGATACAGAGTAAAGCTCCCTCTACACTGTCCCCATCAAACACTCCCAGGACAGGTACAGCACGGGGTTAGATACAGAGTAAAGCTCCCTCTACACTGTCCCCATCAAACACTCCCAGAACAGGTACAGCACGGGGTTAGATACAGAGTAAAGCTCCCTCTACACTGTCCCCATCAAACACTCCCAGGACAGGTACAGCACAGGGTTAGATACAGAGTAAAGCTCCCTCTACACTGTCCCCATCAAACACTCCCAGGACAGGTACAGCATAGGGTTAGATAGAGAGTAAAGCTCCCTCTACACTGTCCCCATCAAACACTCCCAGGACAGGTACAGCACGGGGTTAGATACGGAGTAAAGCTCCCTCTACACTGTCCCCATCAAACACTCCCAGGGCAGGTACAGCACGGGGTTAGATACAGGGTAAAGCTCCCCCTACACTGTCCCAAACACTCCCAGGACAGGTACAGCACGGGGTTAGATACAGAGTAAAGCTCCATCTACACTGTCCCCATCAAACACTCCCAGGACAGGTACAGCACGGAGTTAGATACAGAGTAAAGCTCCCTCTACACTGTCCCCATCAAACACTCCCAGGACAGGTACAGCACGGGGTCAGATACAGAGTAAAGCTCCCTCTATACTGTCCCCATCAAACACTCCCAGGACAGGTACAGCACGGGGTTAGATACAGAGTAAAGCTCCCTCTATACTGTCCCCATCAAACACTCCCAGGACAGGTACAACACGGGGTTAGATACAGAGTAAAGCTCCCTCTATACTGTCCCCATCAAACATTCCCAGGACAGGTACAGCACGGGGTTAGATACAGAGTAAAGCTCCCTCTACACTGTCTCATATCTAAGAGGGAAATTGGTTCTATTTGCTGCCATCCTCGCACTAGCTTGACTGATGGTACCTCTGTTGAATACTGGTTCTCAGCAATCTGGTCACTCAGGAATCCCCAGCATGACGAAGTGTTATTCTGCAGACAAGAGACGGCTCTCTCCCACACGAGCGCACCGCAATGGTGGAACAGCAAGATAACATCCCAAAGTTATACACAATTGTTTGAAAGTCCATCTGACAGAATGTATGAGATTTGAGAGCCCAGGACAGAGAATGTGTCCATTGATGGGGAATGACCTGAGAGTGTGCGGGGCCTGGGCAGACAGCGAGATTATTCTGTGGTTCTGAGCAGCAGGTCCACGCTGCACTGTCTGTCCATTGATAAATAATCTATTACTAATTAGAGCATAGAAGGTTGAGAGGAGGTTTGATAGCGAGAATAAATAAGGCGGAGATGTTTCCAGTATCGTGCGGGGCAGTAACCAGAGAACACAGGTTTAAGGTCGGTGGCAAACGAGCCACAGGAGAGGTTTTCAAGCTGCTGTAATCAGAAATCTGCTGTCTGAGAGGCTGGTGAAGCAGATCCTACAATAACTTCCAACACGGGTTTGGATAAATACTTAAAATGGAAAAAAAAATACAGGACGTGGAGAAAGAGCAGGGAAGAAATGGAATCAATTGGATAACTCTTTCCAGATGGGCTGAATGGCCTCCCTCAGCGCTGTGTCAGCCAATGAGGGAAGCTGGAGGTAGGTCTCAGTGGGGATAGGCACCTCCCACTGGGGGATGGGACGGTATTTACCAGAATCCCTGGTGGAACCCCAGTGGGGGTGGGGGGGGGGGGGGGGGGGGGGGGCTGGGCAATGTGATTGCGATGCCTTCAGTGGCGAATTGCCCCACAGCCCAAGCCCACGAATGATGCCCAGGTGAGGCAAGTAGAATCTGCGCCCTGGCATGAGGAGAATGCGAGACAGAGACACAGCCAGTTCCTGGGGGGGGGGGGGGACACAAACACACAGCCAGTTCCTGGGGGGGGGGGGGGGGGGGGGGAGACACAAACACACAGCCAGTTCCGGGGGGGGGGGGGGGGGGGGACACAAACACACAGCCAGTTCCTGGGGGGGGGGGGGGGGGGGGGGGGGGAGAACGGGGACAAACACACAGCCAGTTCCTGGGGGTGGAGCGGGGGCGGAGGGGGGGTGGGCAAACACACAGCTAGTTCCTGTGGGTGGAGGGGATGACACACAAGATGGCAAAGTAGACCCCCAACATTCGGAGACCCCGACGGACCACCTAGCCACATCTACCAGGCCCTGGATTGAGATTCTACTTCTAATTATTCCACGGACAACCTAATGAAAGCTTGCTAGGGCCAAGGGGTGGGGAGAGGGGGCAGGCCAGGCCGAGGGAGGGGGGGGGGGCTAGGTCGAGGGGGGCGGGGGGGTGCAGGCTAGGCCAAGGGGGTAGGGGAGGCTAGGTCGAGGGGACGGGGGGGGGTGCAAGCTAGGCCAAGGGGGTAGGGGAGGCTAGGCTGAGGGGGGGGGGGGGGATGTGCAGGCTCGGCCAAGGGACGAGCGGGCGATGAGCCAGAAGACTCTCGGAGTTTGCCCGCCCTCCTTCGATGCACCAGCTCTGTCTCACCGATGTGCTTTTGCTGAATTGTTTCTGACTCTCTTGCCTGCCTGCAAGTCCATCCTCCCCTCCCTCATTGAATTGACCTCAGAACTTCCCCTCCGTGCCTGGCACTAACACTTGTCAGATTAAATCCAAACACAAACCGTCGGAGGGACAGCTCACGTTGCTGCAGCAAAGCCACAGACACTGACAAAGTTTCATTCCTTATACACAAGTTCTTTTTAAATAGAACATTCATTAAAATATTCACATCAGCTTGCAGGAAGCTCCAATCTCCGCCCACTGCGATTGGTCAGATGGGCTGACAGCAGGCAAAGCGCAATGTGAACAGCGGAACATTCTGGAAGACGTTGATGTCTCTTTAGTGCAACAGAAGTCCAGGGAAAAACATTTCAATCGCCGACTGCGAGGCTGGATATCACAGGATCAGGAAAGCCACTTCACCACTGGGTTCGCAGTAAGCTAAGGCCATGAGATCAGTCCAATCCAATTATTTAAACCTGTCGAGGGAAACGGACAATGGGAAAATTAGGGTGTTTTCATCAAGGAGGACACACTAGTCTGGCCGAGACTGAATGGATCAAATGTGAAATCCAGCCACACACGGCAACGACAGCTCCACTCATCACTTCTCAAAGAGTGGACAACACTGTCACCATGATCACCCTGTCCCTCGGCACCGTGAGGGCAGCAAAAGAGAAGCAGCTACTGTGAGGCAGGAGGTCCAGCCTGGCCATAACCTGCCAGTCCCCTCCCTGCAAGATATTACTGAGTCAGTGTGTGGGACCCGTACCCCAGTGAGAGTCAGTGTGTGTGGGACCCGTACCCCAGTGAGAGTCAGTGTGTGTGGGACCCGTACCCCAGTGAGAGTCAGTGTGTGTGGGACCTGTACCCCAGTGAGAGTCAGTGTGTGTGGGACCCCAGTGAGAGTCAGTGTGTGTGGTACCCCTACCCCAGTGAGAGTCAGTGTGTGTGGTACCCCTACCCCAGTGAGAGTCAGTGTGTGTGGGACCCGTACCCCAGTGAGAGTCAGTGTGTGTGGGACCCGTACCCAGTGAGAGTCAGTGTGTGTGGGACCCGTACCCCAGTGAGAGTCAGTGTGTGTGGGACCCGTACCCCAGTGAGAGTCAGTGTGTGTGGGACCCGTACCCCAGTGAGAGTCAGTGTGTGTGGGACCCGTACCCCAGTGAGAGTCAGTGTGTGTGGGGCCTGTACCCCAGTGAGAGTCAGTGTGTGTGGGACCTGTACCCCAGTGAGAGTCAGTGTGTGTGGGACCCGTACCCCAGTGAGAGTCAGTGTGTGTGGGACCCGTACCCCAGTGAGAGGCAGTGTGTGTGGGACCCGTACCCCAGTGAGAGTCAGTGTGTGTGGGACCCGTACCCCAGTGAGAGTCAGTGTGTGTGGGACCCGTACCCCAGTGAGAGTCAGTGTGTGTGGGACCCGTACCCCAGTGAGAGTCAGTGTGTGTGGAACCCGTACCCCAGTGAGAGTCAGTGTGTGTGGGACCCGTACCCCAGTGAGAGTCAGTGTGTGTGGGACCCGTACCCCAGTGAGAGTCAGTGTGTGGGACCCGTACCCCAGTGAGAGTCAGTGTGTGTGTGGGACCCATACCCCAGTGAGAGTCAGTGTGAGTGAAGCCCATACTCCAGTGAGAGTCAGTGTGTATGGAACCGCAGTGAGAGTCAGTGTGTGTGGGACCCGTACCCCAGTGAGAGTCAGTGTGTGTGAAGCCCATACCCCAGTGAGAGTCAGTGTGTGTGGGACCCGTACCCCAGTGAGAGTCAGTGTGTGTGGGACCCGTACCCCAGTGAGAGTCAGTGTGTGTGGGACCCGTACCCCAGTGACAGTCAGTGTGTGTGGGACCCGTACCCCAGTGAGAGTCAGTGTGTGTGGGACCCGTACCCAGTGAGAGTCAGTGTGTGTGGGACCCGTACCCCAGTGAGAGTCAGTGTGTGTGGAGCCCGTACCCCAGTGAGAGTCAGTGTGTGTGGAGCCCGTACCCCAGTGAGAGTCAGTGTGTGTGGGACCCATACCCCAGTGAGAGTCAGTGTGTGTGGGGCCCGTACCCCAGTGAGAGTCAGTGTGTGTGGGACCCATACCCCAGTGAGAGTCAGTGTGTGTGGGATCCGTATCCCAGTGAGAGTCAGTGTGTGTGGGACCCGTACCCCAGTGAGAGTCAGTGTGTGTGTGGGACCTGTACCCCAGTGAGAGTCAGTGTGTGTGGGACCCGTACCCCAGTGAGAGTCAGTGTGTGTGTGGGACCTGTACCCCAGTGAGAGTCAGTGTGTGTGGGACCCGTACCCCAGTGACAGTCAGTGTGTGTGAAGCCCATACCCCAGTGAGAGTCAGTGTGTATGGAACCGCAGTGAGAGTCAGTGTGTGTGGGACCCGTACCCCAGTGAGAGTCAGTGTGTATGGAACCGCAGTGAGAGTCAGTGTCTGTGGGACCCGTACCCCAGTGAGAGTCAGTGTGTATGGAACCGCAGTGAGAATCAGTGCATGTGGGTCCCGTACCCCAGTGAGAGTCAGTGTGTGTCGGACCTGTACCCCAGTGAGAGTCAGTGTGTGTGGGACCCGTACCCCAATGAGAGTCAGTGTGTGTGGGACCCGTACCCCAGTGAGAGTCAGTGTGTGTGGGACCCCAGTGAGAGTCAGTGTGTGTGGGACCTGTACCCCAGTGAGAGTCAGTGTGTGTGGGACCCGTACCCCAGTGAGAGTCAGTGTGTGGGACCCGTACCCCAGTGAGAGTCAGTGTGTGTGAAGCCCGTACCCCAGTGAGAGTCAGTGTGTGTGGGACCCGTACCCCAGTGAGAGTCAGTGTGTGGGACCCGTACCCCAGTGAGAGTCAGTGTGTGGGACCCGTACCCCAGTGAGAGTCAGTGTGTGTGAAGCCCATACCCCAGTGAGAGTCAGTGTGTATGGAACCGCAGTGAGAGTCAGTGTGTGTGGGACCCGTACCCCAGTGAGAGTCAGTGTGTGTGGGACCCGTACCCCAGTGAGAGTCAGTGTGTGGGACCCGTACCCCAGTGAGAGTCAGTGTGTGTGAAGCCCGTACCTCAGTGAGAGTCAGTGTGTGGGACCCGTACCCCAGTGAGAGTCAGTGTGTGTGTGGGACCCATACCCCAGTGAGAGTCAGTGTGTGTGAAGCCCATACCCCAGTGAGAGTCAGTGTGTATGGAACCGCAGTGAGAGTCAGTGTGTGTGGGACCCGTACCCCAGTGAGAGTCAGTGTGTGTGAAGCCCATACCCCAGTGAGAGTCAGTGTGTGTGGGACCCGTACCCCAGTGAGAGTCAGTGTGTGTGGGACCCGTACCCCAGTGAGAGTCAGTGTGTGTGGGACCCGTACCCCAGTGACAGTCAGTGTGTGTGGGACCCGTACCCCAGTGAGAGTCAGTGTGTGTGGGACCCGTACCCCAGTGAGAGTCAGTGTGTGTGGGACCCGTACCCCAGTGAGAGTCAGTGTGTGGGACCCGTACCCCAGTGAGAGTCAGTGTGTGTGAAGCCCGTACCCCAGTGAGAGTCAGTGTATGTGGGACCCGTACCCCAGTGAGAGTCAGTGTGTGTGGGACCCGTACCCCAGTGAGAGTCAGTGTGTGTGGGACCCGTACCCCAGTGAGAGTCAGTGTGTGTGGGACCCGTATCCCAGTGAGAGTCAGTGTGTGTGGGACCCGTACCCCAGTGAGAGTCAGTGTGTATGGAACCGCAGTGAGAGTGACAGCTATTAATAAAGAAGAGTATTAAGGACAGAAACATTTAAGACACTCACCCTGTTGATCTTAGAAGGCACTTTATCCTCATGGCCCTGTGGTGCTGGTGGGTCATTCAGGGGAGATTCCCCCTCAGCCTCTTCTGTCCAGCCCCCGAGATGTAGCTGGGAATAGGCCGTTAGTGTCTCTGGTGAACTCAGCGGGGGCACTGAGGGAGGAAACACAATCCATCAGCACCGTGTTGTTGACTAAGGTCAGAGTAATGAGCAAGGATGCATCCATAACCCCTTCCCTCAGTCACCTTGGGGTTCATATTATACACAGAAAGTTTTGATTTTTCACATTCTCCCTGTGTCTGCGTGGATTTCACCCCCACAACCCTGCGGCATGGTAGCACAGTGGTTAGCACTGTGGCTTCACAGCTCCAGGGTCCCAGGTTTGATTCCTGGCTTGGGTCACTGTCTGGGCGGATTCTGCACGTTCTCCCCGTGTCTGCGTGGGTTTCCTCCGGGTGCTCCGGTTTCCTCCCACAAGTCCCGAAAGACGTGCTGTTAGGTGAATTGGACATTCTGAATTCTCCCTCAGTGTATCCGAACAGGCGCCGGAATGTGGCGACTAGGGGAGGCAGTGGGAAGTGGTATTGTCGCTGGGCCAGAGATTCAGAGTCATGATCTGGGGAACAAGGTTCAAATCCCGCCAGGGCAGACGGTGAAATTTGAATTCAATAAAAATCAAGAATTAAATGTCTAATGATGACCATGGACCCCGGTGGAACCCGGACAGGCGCCGGAATGTGGCGACTAGGGGCTTTTCACAGTAACTTCATTGAAGCCTACTCGTGACAATAAGCCATTTTCATTTTTTCATGAAACTGTTGTCGAGTGCCATAAAAACCCATCTGGTTCATTAATGTCCGTTAGGGAAGGAAATCTGCCGTCCTTACCCGGTCTGGCCTACACGTGACTCCAGACCCACAGCAATGTGGTTGGCCCTCAGGGATGGGAAAGCCACGCACAGCCAGCGACACCCACATCCCATCAACGAATAAAAGAAACTGGAGAGAGCAGCTGCTTTGCCAGGTGAATCATAGAATCATTGAATTTACAGTGCAGAAGGAGGCCATTCGGCCCATCACATCTGCACTGGCCCTTGGAAAGAGCACCTCCTCCACCCCATCCTCTTAACCCAATAACCCCAATTAACCTTTTTTTTGGACACTAAGGGCAATTTAGCGCAGCCAATCCACCTAACCTGCACATCTTTGGACTGTGGGAGGTAACCCACGGAGGAAACCCACGCAGACACGGGGAGGATGTGCAGACTCCGCACAGACTGTGACCCAAGCCGGGAATCGAACCTGGGACCCTGCAGCTGTGAAGCAACTGTGCTAACCACTGTGCTGCCCTGCCGCCTATTATCCGCTTTACTTTCAGAGGAAAAATTGGATCCACCAAGCCACGGCCAGTCTTAAAGCAGAAACAACCCCCCTCTTCCCCCCTGCGATTGAAAATGAAAATCGCTTATTGTCACGAGTAGGCTTCAATGAAGTTACTGTGAAAAGCCCCTAGTCGCCACATTCCGGCGCCTGTTCGGGGAGGCTGGTACGGGAATCGAACCGTGCTGCTGGCCTGCTTGGTCTGCTTTAAAAGCCAGCGATTTAACCCAGTGAGCTAAACCAACCCCAGTTGGTACTTACCTGTGCATCCTGGCAGATTCTGTTCGCCAGATCCAGATGGGGTGTGGGGGGAGTTTCCACCAGTGCCTGCCATCTACAAGGCACAAGTCAGGAGTGTGATGGAATACTCTCCACTTGCCTGGATGAGCGCAGCTCCAACAACACTCAAGAAGCTCAACACCATCCAGGACAAAGCAGCCCCACTTGATAGCTCCCCCTTCAGAAGCCGATTAAATTGATGCGACCATTAATTCATTGAAAGACACGAGTGAAGTAAACTGTGGCTTTAATCGGCTTACAACTGAGCCTGCCTGCGACTAAGCTGAACTGAGGGCGGACACGTGAGACCGCAGCACTTTATACTTCCTGCTGGGGGCGGAGTCAAGGGCGGAGCCCTGTACAAGCTCCTCATCTCCCCCTGTGGGCAGAGCCGCGCAACGGCTCACAGACAGAGCCCACAGGGACACAGTAATATACAGTGTGGATTTATAGGTTATACATTCACCACATTACATTCACTCCCTCCACCACCGGCGAACAGTAGCAGCCGTGTGTACCATCGACAAGATGCACTGCAGTAACTCACCAAGGCTCCTCAGGCAGCACCTTCCAAACCCAGGATCACTACCATCTAGAGGAACCAGAACAGCAGATACCTGGGAACCCCACCACCTGGAGGTTCCCCTCCAAGTCACTCACCACCCTGACTGGGAAATATATCGGCCGCTCCTTCACTGTCGCTGGGGCAACTTCCTGGAACTCCCTCCCTAACAGCACAGTGGGTGTACCTACACCTCAGGGACTGCAATGGTTCAAGCAGGCAGCTCACCACCACCTTCTGAAGGGCAACTAAGGATGGGCAATAAATGCTGGTCGAACCAGCGACGCCCGCATCCTGTCAATTCATTTTTTAAAATGATATATGCGAACGGGGTTCCTGACCTTTCATGCGGAAACCCCATTACACCATTGGCGGAGAGAAATCCTGTGAACGTAAAAGCTGTTTTGCGACTCGTGTTGGATTAGATCCCCCTCATCCCAGGACCAAAACATTTAAAAAAATGTTACTAGTTTAAAGCACAGTAAGAATCTTACAACACCAGGTTAAAGTCCAACAGGTTTGTTTCAAACACGAGCTTTCGGAGCTGAGCTCCGAAAGCTCGTGTTTGAAACAAACCTGTTGGACTTTAACCTGGTGTTGTAAGATGTTTACTGTGCTCACCCCAGTCCAACGCCGGCATCTCCACATCATAGTTTGAAGCACCCAATTCATTTATTTTGCCCAATTTTGCCCAATTTGGGACTGGTTTAGCACACTGGGCTAAATCGCTGGCTTTTGAAAGCAGACCAAGGCAGGCCAGCAGCACGTTTCAATTCCCGTACCAGCCTCCCCGAACAGGCGGCGGAATGTGGCGACTAGGGGCTTTTCACAGTAACTTCATTTGAAGCCTACTTGTGACAATAAGTGATTTTCATTTAATTTCAATTAAAGGGCAATTTATCGTGGCCAATCCATCTGCTCTGCACATAGAACATAGAACAGTACAGCACAGAACAGGCCCTTCGGCCCTCGATGTTGTGCCGAGCAATGACCACCCTACTCAAACTCACGTATCCACCCTATACCCGTAACCCAACAACTCCCCCCCTTAACCTTACTTTCTAGGACACTACGGGCAATTTAGCATGGCCAATCCACCTAACCCCGCACATCTTTGGACTGTGGGAGGAAACCGGAGCACCCGGAGGAAATCCACACACACACGGGGAGGACGTGCAGACTCCGCACAGACAGTGACCTAGCCGAGAACCGAACCTGGGACCCTGGAGCTGTGAAGCATTGATGCTAACCACTATGCTACCGTGCTGCCCATCTTTGGGTTGTGGGGGTAAGACCCACGCAGACACGGGGGGAATGTGCAAACTCCACAGCAAAATATGACATTTGATCATCAATGAAATCTGACAAAATATTGAAACTTTGGAGCGACCAATCAGTACTTGGGGAGGAGGAAGAGAGATCCCGATGTTTTGGGAGAGGTGGACTGAAGGTTATACAGATCCATGTGAACAAGTGGAGGCCATCCAGCCCCTGAATCCTATTCTGTGAGGCTATTTCTAAATCTGCGACACAAATCTATTGACCTGCTTCCATATTCCAGAGAGACATCACATATACGCCATCTCCTAGATTATCACTCCTTCTCCAATCCAGGTGTAACACTGCCTTCTCCCGATTTACATCCTTCTCTCTGCCAATTCTGTTTCCCAAGCTTGATATAATCACAATAGAATCATAGAATTTACAGTGCAGAAGGAGGCCATTCTGCCCATCCAGTCTGCACCAGCCCGGAAAGGGACCCACCCTATCCCCGTAACCCAATAACCTCACCTAACCTTTTTGGACACTAAGGGCAATTTATCATGGCCACTCCACCTTACCATGATGTCTTCCCCAGCTTTTCTCAATATATTATCAGTAACCTGGTGATAAGGTACCTGGGGCAGTGGGTTGCTCGGTGGTTGAACTGTGAGTCTGGGATCCCTGTCCCACACACTGAGGCTGCGCACTCTGCTGGTGGAGCTGCAAGAGAGAATAAAGTGAATGAGGAAAGGATTCCACACATGACCCACCCAGACAAAGAAAAACTTCAGAACATAGAATATACAGAGCAGAAGGAGGCCATTCGGCCCATCGGGTCTGCACCGACCCACTTCAGCCCTCACTTCCACCCTATCCCCCTAACCCAGTAACCCCTCCTAACCTTTTTTGGACACTTAAGGGCAATTTAGCATGGCCAATCCACCAAAACTGCACATCTTTGGACTGTGGGAGGAAACCGGAGCACCCGGAGAAAACCAACGCAGGCACGGGGAGAACGTGCAGACTCCGCACAGACAGTGACCCAGCGGGGAATCGAACTTGAGACCCTGGAGCTGTGAAGCAACAGTGCTAACCACTGTGCCACCGTGCTGCCCAGTTTGCTCTGTATCTAACCCCGTACTGTACTTGTCCTGGGAGTGTTTGATGGGGACAGTGTAGAGAGAGCTTTACTCTATCTAACCCCGTGCTGTACCTGTCCAGGGTGTATTTGATGGGGACAGTGTAGAGGGAGCTTTACTCTGTATCTAACCCCGTGCTGTACCTGTCCTGTGAGTGTTTGATGGGGACAGTGTAGAGGGAGCTTTACTCTGTATCTAACCCCGTGGTGTACCTGTCCTGGGAGTGTTTGATGGGGACAGTGTAGAGGGAGCTTTACTCTGTATCTAACCCCGTGCTGTACCTGTCCTGTGAGTGTTTGATGGGGACAGTGTAGAGGGAGCTTTACTCTGTATCTAACCCCGTGCTGTACCTGTCCTGTGAGTGTTTGATGGGGACAGTGTAGAGGGAGCTTTACTCTGTATCTAACCCCGTGGTGTACCTGTCCTGGGAGTGTTTGATGGGGACAGTGTAGAGGGAGCTTTACTCTGTATCTAACCCCGTGCTGTACCTGTCCTGTGAGTGTTTGATGGGGACAGTGTAGAGGGAGCTTTACTCTGTATCTAACCCCGTGCTGTACCTGCCCTGGGAGTGTTTGATGGGGACAGTGTAGAGGGAGCTTTACTCTGTATCTAACCCTGTGCTGTACTTGTCCTGGGAGTGTTTGATGGGGACAGTGTAGAGGGAGCTTTACTCTGTATCTAACCCCGTGCTGTACCTGTCCTGGGAGTGTTTGACGGGGACAGTGTAGAGGAAGCTTTACTCTGTATTTAACCCCATGCTGTACCTGTCCTGGGAGTGTTTGATGGGGACAGTGTAGAGGGAGCTTTACTCTGTATCTAACCCCGTGCTGTACCTGTCCTGGGAGTGTTTGATTGGACAGTATAGAATGGGCTTTACTCAATATCTGTGATGTACCTGAAGTCATTTTATGCTTACCTCATGCATATAAATAGCGTGAAGACTCATTTCTGTTGAAGCGAAGTTTGCGAGAAGCAAAGATCTTCCTGATCCTGCACTCACTGATATGCTGAAGTAAGAGAGAAAAACGCTGAAATTAGACACACTCATCATTAGCTAACAGTTAGCCAATCATGTCAGATATGTTGCAATTGTATAAGGTGTTAGTGCGGCCACACCTGGAGTATTGTGTTCAGTTTTGGTCTCCTTACTTGAGAAAGGACGTACTGGCGCTGGAGGGTGTGCAGAGGACATTCACTAGGTTAATCCCAGAGCTGAAGGGGTTGGATTATGAGGAGAGGTTGAGTAGACTGGGACTGTACTCGTTGGAATTTAGAAGGATGAGGGGGGATCTTATAGAAACATTTAAAATTATGAAGGGAATAGATAGGATAGATGCGGGCAGGTTGTTTCCACTGGCGGGTGACAGCAGAACTAGGGGGCATAGCCTCAAAATAAGGGGAAGTAGATTTAGGGCTGAGTTTAGGAGGAACTTCTTCACCCAAAGGGTTGTGAATCTATGGAATTCCTTGCCCAGTGAAGCAGTTGAGGCTCCTTCATTACATGTTTTTAAGGTAAAGATAGATAGTTTTTTGAAGAATAAAGGGATTAAGGGCTATGGTGTTCGGGCCGGAAAGTGGAGCTGAGTCCACAAAGATCAGCCATGATCTCATTGAATGGCGGAGCAGGCTCGAGGGGCCAGATGGCCTACTCCTGCTCCTAGTTCTTATGTTCTTATCACTCATCATTAACTAACAGTTAGCCAATCATCACTCATCATTAACTAACAGTTAGCCAATCATCACTCATCATTAACTAACAATTAGCCAATCATCACTCATCATTAACTAACAGTTAGCCAATCAGGTGCAAATGGTTTGCTGGACAGTTTAAAAAAAATAGAATTTATAGTGCAGAAGGAGGCCATTCGGCCCATCGAGTCTGCACTGGCTCCTGGAAAGAGCACCCCACCCAAGGTTAACACCTCCACCCTCTCCCCATAACCCAGTAACCCCACCTAACACTAAGGGCAATTTTGGACACTAAGGGCAATTTATCATGGCCAATCCACCTAACCTGCACATCTTTGGACCGTGGGAGGAAACCGGAGTACCCGGAGGAAACCCACGCACACACGGGGAGGATGTGCAGACTCCGCACAGACAGAGACCCAAGCCGGAATCGAACCTGGGACTCTGGAGCGGTGAAGCGATTGTGCTAACCACAATGCTACCGTGCTGCCCCAAATTAGTTACAACCGCCTAACGTTTAAGCCCAATATTCCGGACTGTATATCTGGTTTGTTGCATCACCCAGGACATCTCAGGTTTCAAGTAGAATCGTAGAGTGTTTACAGTACCAGACTCAGTCACTGGCTGGTCATGTCGATGTCAGCTCTCTGTAAGAGCAATTCAGCTCATCGCACTCCCTACCCTTTCCCTGTGGCTGTGCAAATGTTTACCCCGTGGCGATCTGAATGTTTCCATGACTCTGCCCCCATCGCACTCTCAGGCAATGCATTCCAGATCCTAATCTCTCAGTAAGTTAACAAAAAGTCTTCATGTTGTCTTTTTGTTCTACTGTTAAGCATCTTGAAAAAAAATGAAAATTGCTTATTGTCACGAGTAGGCTTCAAATGAAGTTACTGTGAACAGATCCTAGTCGCCAAATTCCGGCGCCTGTCCGGGGAGGCTGGTAGAGTAATTGAACCGTGCTGCTGGCCTGCCCTTGTCTGCTGTCAAAGCCAGCGATTTAGCCCTTTGCTAAACCAGCCCCTCTCTAATCTGTGCCCCTCTGGTTTTCAATCCATCTGCCAATGAGGACAGTTTCTTCTCAAATACACTGAAGGGGGAACAAAGCTTCACGGAATTTAGTTATTTTCTTAAGGGACAATTTTGCGTGGCCAATCCACCTACCCTGCACAGATTAAGATATTACTTAGTTTAAAAAATAAATAATTTTTATTCAAATTTTTGCATAATATCAACAACAAAAAGACAGAATTTATTTTTTACAAAGAACAGAAAGAACAGTCCCCCCCCCCTGCACATACACAGCGGACGAGATAAACTAACACCCATCATTCCCCCAAAACATCTGCCCGTCCCTTCAATAGACAGGGCAGAAACCCCCCCCCCCCACCGCGTATACACAGAAGAGGAAATAAATTAATGCCCGACATTGGCACAGAACTATGCCCGTCCCTTTAGTACAAAACACCCCCCCTCCCTCCCCTCCCCCTCCCTCCCTCCCTCCCCTCCCTGCCCCCCTCTCTCCCTCCCCCCTCTCTCTCCCTTCCCCATCCCTCACTCCCTCCCCATCCCCACCCCTCCCTCCTCACCCTCCCTCCCCTCCCCCCTCCCTCCCCTTCCCCCCCCTCCCTCTCTCCCTCTGCGAGCCCCCAGCCCGGATTGACACTGGATCCTACCACCCTCGACAATGTCCCTGCCACGCCCTTCCAAAATGCCCCCAATGCTGGACATGCCCAGAACATATGGGCGTGATTTGCTGGGCTCCCAGAGCACCAAATACACCTGTCCTCACTCCCAAAGAACCGGCTCATCCTTGTCCCGGTCATGTGAGCCCTGTACAGCACCTTAAACTGGATGAGGCTAAGCCTCGCACAAGAAGAGGAGGAGTTCACCCTTTCTAGGGCATCCGCCCACGTCCCCTCCTCAATCTCCTCCTTCCATTTACCCTTCAACTCCTCAACCGAGGCCTCGTCCATCTCCTGGCATCACTTGGTACGCCACCGAGATCCTCCCCTCTACAACCCACACCCCCGAGGGCACCCTGTCCTGGACCCCACGCGGCGACAGCAGGGGGAACCCCGCCACCTGCCGCCTGACAAACGCCCTTACCTGCATGTACCGAAAAGCGTTCCCCGGGGGGGAGCCCGAACTTCATCTCCAGCTCACCCAGGCTCGCAAATTTCCCGTCTATAAACAGGTCCCCCAACCTCCTGATACCAGCCCTGTGCCAACTCAGGAACCTGACATCAATTCTCCCCGGAACAAACCGGTGGTTCCCCCGTGTCGGGGATCCCATCGAGGCCCCCACCTCCCCCCTGTGCCGCCTCCATTGCCCCCAAATTTTGAGGGTAGCCACCACCACCGGGCTCGTGGTATACCTCGTTGGAGGGAATGGCAGCGGCGCCGTCACCAGCGCCTCCAGGCTCGTGCCCAAACATGACGCCATCTCCATCCTCTTCCATGCTGCCCCCTCCCCCTCCACCACCCACTTACGCACCATCACTGCATTGGCAGCCCAATAGTACCCACAGAGGTTGGGCAGCGCCAGCCCCCCCCTATCCTTGCCCCGCTCCAAGAACACCCGCCTCACCCTCGGGGTCCCGTGTGCCCACACAAACCCCGTAATGCTCCTGTTAACCCGTCTGAAAAAGGCCTTCGGGATAAGGATGGGGAGGCACTGAAACAGGAACAGAAATCTCGGAAGCACCGTTATCTTGACTGACTTCACCCTACCCACCAGAGACAGCGGCAGCATGTCCCACCTCTTAAACCCTTCCTCCATTTGCTCCACCAGCCTTGTAAGGTTAAGCTTATGCAGGGCCCCCCAGCTCCTGGCTCCCAAGTACCTAAAGCTCCTCTCCGCCCTTTTCAATGGGAGCCTACCAATCCCCCCCTCCTGGTCCCCCGGGTGTATCACAAACAGCTCGTTCCTCCCTAAGTTGAGCTTGTACCCCGAAAAGTCCCCAAATTCCCGGAGAATCCTCATCACCTCCGGCATTCCCCCCACCGGGCCCGCCACATACAACAATAGGTAATCCGCATAGAGCGACACTCGGGGCTCCTCCCCACCCCAGCCCCCTCCAGTTCCTCGACTCCCTCAGCGCCATAGCCAGGGGTTCAATTGCCAGCGCAAAAAGAGTCTTCGTTTTTTGAAAACTTCCATGATGTTTGTAGAAATCAGTTTTAAAACCTGCAATGTCTCTAACATTCAAGAGTGAGATCGGCCTGTACGACCCACACTGCTGGGGATCCTTGTCCCGCTTAAGAATCAGGGAGATCAGCGCCCGAGACATCGTCGGGGGCCGAGCCCCCCCTCCCTTGCCTCGTTAAAGGTCCGGACCAACAGGGGGCCCAACAGGTCTGCATACATTTTATAAAATTCGGCTGGAAACCCATCCGGCCCCGGCGCCTTTCCCGACTGGATGTTCCCTATCCCTTTAACCAGCTCCTCCAGCTCAACTGGCGCCCCCAGCCCCTCCACCTGTCCCTCCTCCACCCTCGGGAATCTCAGTCGATCCAAAAAGCGCCCCATCCCCCCCTCCTCCACCAGGGGTTCGGACCGATACAGTTTCTCGTAGAAGTCCCTGAAGACCCCATTGATGTCTACCCCCCTTTGCACCACATTTCCTCCCTGATCCTTAACTCCACCAATCTCCCTGGCCCCATCCCGCTTACGGAGCTGGTGTGCCAGCATCCTGCTCGCCTTCTCCCCATATTCATACACCGCCCCCTGTGCTTTCCTCCACTGAGCTTCCTCCTTTCTGGTGGTCAACAAGTCGAACTCAGCCTGAAGGCTGCGCTGCTCCCTCAGCAATCCCTCCTCCGGGGACTCCGCATATCTCCTGTCCACCCTCACCATCTCCTCCACCAATCTCTCCCTCTCTCTCTGCTCCCTTCTCTCCCGGTGTGCTCGAATGGAGATCAACTCCCCCAAACCACCGCCTTCAGCGCCTCCCAGACCGTCCCCACTCGGACCTCCCAATTGTCGTTGGCCTCCAGATACCTCTCGATACATCCTCGGACCTACCCGCACACCTCCTCGTCCGCCAGCAGTCCCACCTCTAAGCGCCAAAGCGGGCGCTGGTCCCTCTCCTCCCCCAGCTCGAGGTCCACCCAGTGCGGGGCGTGGTCAGAAATGGCTATCGCCGAATACTCAGCATCCTCCACCCTCTCGCAATCAGCGCCCTACTCAGAACGAAAATCAATCTGGGAGTAGGCCTTATGCACATGGGAGAAGTATGAAAATTCCCTGGCCCTCGGCCTCGCAAACCTCCATGGGTCCACCCCTCCCATCTGGTCCATAAACCCCCTCAACACCTTAGCTGCTGCAGGCCTCCTACCCGTCCTGGAACTGGATCGATCCAGTGGCGGATCCAGCATCATGTTGAAATTCTCCCCCATTATCAGGCCTCCCACCTCCATATCTGGAATCCGGCCCAACATGCGCCGCATGAAACCTGCATCGTCCCAGTTTGGGGCGTATACATTGACCAGCACCATCCACCTGCTCCCCTTGCAGCTTGCCGCTCACCATCACATACCTCCCGCCACTGTCTGCCACCACATTCGACACCCTCTTCCCCACCAGGATCGCCACCCCCCGATTTTTTGCCTCCAGCCCCGAATGAAACACCTGGCCTACCCATCCCTTCCTCAATCGAACCTGATCCGCCACCTTCAGGTACATCTGAAGCATGGCCACATCCGCCTTCAGCCCCATCAGGTGCGTGAACACGCGGGCCCGTTTAACCGGCCCTTTCAGTCCCCTCACATTCCAGGTGATCAGCCGGATCAGGGGACCACCAACCCCCCTTCCCCGTCGACTAGCCATCACCCTTCCGTAATCCGCCACGTGCCCGCACCCCCCCCCGCTCAGCCCGTTCCCCACAGCGACAGACCCCCATCCCGACCCCCTCTACCTGCTCCAGCTCCTTCGCCACTTCAGCAAAGATATTACTTAGTTAAGACCTGGTGGAGACGTGTCTGGTTGTCCTGGGTGATGACCTGTTGGGGGATTGTATCTGGTTGTCCTGGGCGATGACCTGGTGTGGGATTGTGTCTGGTTGTCCTGGGCGATGACCTGGTGTGGGATTGTGTCTGGTTGTCCTGGGCGATGACCTGGTGTGGGATTGTGTCTGGTTGTCCTGGGTGACAACATCTCTTTGTCTACCAAGACAACTAACATCAGAATCTCTGACCATTCAGGGGGTGCAGCCAAGCAGCTCCCATCCACTCTGGGGTCTTTCTCCTTCCCGCCTTCCCCTCTCTGCTGATTTTTGAGGAGCTCATTTTGACATTTAGTCACCTTGTTAGTTGTTATTGTTATCCTTGGGTTGCATGGATGATAGGAGGCCACCTCCCCATCCCAGTCTAAATCGGGACGGTGTATGGCTTGGAGGGGAAGTCGCAGGTGGTCGAGTCCTGATACACCTGCAGTCCTTGTCCATCGAGGTTGTGGGTTTGGAAGGTGCTGTCGAAGGGGTGTTGCTGCAGTGCACCGTGTAGACGGTACACACGGTTGCTGCCGTGTGTTGATGGTAGAGAGAGCGAATGTTTGTGGTTGGTTACCAAATGAAGTGGGCAGCTTTGTGCTGGATGATATCGAGTTTCTTTAGTGTTTTGGAGTTGTACTCATACAGGCAAGTGGAGAGTATTGCATCAAACTCCTGACCTGTGCCGTACTTGCTAATAAACTTTGCCAGAACTAAGGAAAGGTTATCCGCCTGAAACATCTCTGACTCATCCACAAATTGGTGATTTACTGTAGTCCACAAAGGACCATTGGTATCTCTCTCCACATTACAGAGAGACAATTGGTTCTGTAACTTGAGAGACACCATTCTGCACCAAATGTGGGGTATGTTAACGAGCGAGGCCTCCGTGAACTACCACATCTGCTACAGTGATTGAACCTGTGCCATTGGCATCGTCCTGGACCACACTCTAGCCAACCGAGCTGAGTGACCCGCCTACGGCCGGAGTATTTGCAGAATCCACAGCCAAGCGGTTCAGTTCGATGTTTATTTGGACCTCAGTTTCTTACCTCTCCTCCATGATAGTCCTGTCGCTGCGATACAGCGAGCTCTCGGCACCATTCTCCATGAGGAGTGTGTGGGACCTGGTCCGCGCGGGATGGTGAGAGGAGGAGAGGGAAGCGAGGACGCTAGCGGCGGCCGATGCGGTACTGCATGCCTGTCCGAAATATCCGTCTCTGCCAGTCAGCAGCGAGCCGGGCAGCGCCGAGTGCGTCAGCAGACTCATGATGAGATTCTCAGGCTGCAGGAAGGACAAAGCAAACGTGATCAGTCAAATAAAGAACTTGCATTTCCATAGCACCAGTCACATTCTTGGGACATTGCAAATCGCCTGACAGTAAATTGTCAAACATTGTAAAAATTTAAAAATCCCTCTCCGCCCTCACTGTTCCCGTTTGGAGAGGGGCCGCTGTTCCTGTTTGGAGAGGGGCCGCTGTTCCTGTTTGGAGAGGGGCCGCTGTTCCTGTTTGGAGAGCGGCCGCTGTTCCTGTTTGGAGAGGGGCCGCTGTTCCTGTTTGGAGAGGGGCCGCTGTTCCTGTTTGGAGAGGGGCCGCTGTTCCTGTTTGGAGAGGGGCCGCTGTTCCTGTTTGGAGAGGGGCCGCTGTTCCTGTTTGGAGAGGGGCCGCTGTTCCTGTTTGGAGAGCGGCCGTGGTTCCTGTTTGGAGAGGGGCCGCTGTTCCTGTTTGGAGAGGGGCCGCTGTTCCTGTTTGGAGAGGGGCCGCTGTTCCTGTTTGGAGAGGGGCCGCTGTTCCTGTTTGGAGAGGGGCCGCTGTTCCTGTTTGGAGAGGGGCCGCTGTTCCTGTTTGGAGAGCGGCCGTGGTTCCTGTTTGGAGAGCGGCCGTGGTTCCTGTTTGGAGAGGGGCCGCTGTTCCCGTTGGGAGAGGGGCCGGTGTTCCTGTTTGGAGAGGGGCCGTGGTTCCCGTTTGGAGAGGGGCCGCTGTTCCCGTTGGGAGAGGGGCCGCTGTTCCTGTTTGGAGAGGGGCCGCTGTTCCCGTTGGGAGAGGGGCCGGTGTTCCTGTTTGGAGAGGGGCCGCTGTTCCTGTTTGGAGAGGGGCCGTGGTTCCCGTTTGGAGAGGGGCCGGTGTTCCTGTTTGGAGAGGGGCCGTGGTTCCCGTTTGGAGAGGGGCCGCTGTTCCCGTTGGAGAGCGGCCGCTGTTCCTGTTTGGAGAGCGGCCGCTGTTCCTGTTTGGAGAGGGGCCGCTGTTCCCGTTTGGAGAGGGGCCGCTGTTCCCGTTTGGAGAGGGGCCGCTGTTCCCGTTTGGAGAGGGGCCGCTGTTCCCGTTGGGAGAGGGGCCGCTGTTCCTGTTGGAGAGGGGCCGCTGTTCCCGTTTGGAGAGGGGCCGCTGTTCCCGTTTGGAGAGGGGCCGCTGTTCCCGTTTGGAGAGGGGCGCTGTTCCCGATGGGAGAGGGGCCGCTGTTCCCGTTTGGAGAGGGGCCGGTGTTCCCGTTGGGAGAGGGGCCGCTGTTCCCGTTTGGAGAGGGGGCCGCTGTTCCCGATGGGAGAGGGGCCGCTGTTTCCTGTTGGGAGAGGGGCCGCTGTTCCCGTTGGAGAGGGGCCGCTGTTCCCGTTGGGAGAGGGGCCGCTGTTCCTGTTTGGAGAGGGGCCGCTGTTCCCGTTGGGAGAGGGGCCGCTGTTCCTGTTTGGAGAGGGGCCGCTGTTCCTGTTTGGAGAGGGGCCGCTGTTCCCGTTGGGAGAGGGGCCGCTGTTCCCGTTGGGAGAGGGGCCGCTGTTCCCGTTGGGAGAGGGGCGCTGTTCCTGTTTGGAGAGGGGCCGTGGTTCCCGTTGGGAGAGGGGCCGCTGTTCCCGTTTGGAGAGGGGCCGCTGTTCCCGTTGGGAGAGGGGCCGCTGTTCCCGTTGGGAGAGGGGCCGCTGTTCCTGTTTGGAGAGGGGCCGCTGTTCCCGTTGGGAGAGGGGCCGCTGTTCCTGTTTGGAGAGGGGCCGCTGTTCCCGTTTGGAGAGGGGCCGCTGTTCCCGTTGGGAGAGGGGCCGCTGTTCCCGTTTGGAGAGGGGCCGCTGTTCCTGTTTGGAGAGCGGCCGCTGTTCCTGTTTGGAGAGGGGCCGCTG